>NW_026113995.1:0-174647 GCF_018139145.2 Gymnogyps californianus | reverse complement strand
CAGGCCAGAGATGAGCCCATCAGCGAAGTTGGTGGCACCTCTGTGAAAACATCTAAGAAAGGGCAAAATGCTGCACAGGCAATGAGGAGTGAGGAGAAAAAAAAAAGTGAGAACCAAGAGTGTGAACACCAAGGTCAGAGAAGAAGGAAGGGGAGGAGGTGCTCCAGGTGCCGGAGCAGATATTCTTCTGCAGCCCATGGAAGAGACTACAGTGGAGCAGATAACCACACTGCAGCCCGTGGAGGACCCCACGTTGGAGCAGATTTTTCCTGAAGGACTGCAGCCTGTGGAGAGGACCTGCACTGGAGCAGGGGAAAAGTGTGAGGAGGAAGGAGTGGCAGAGAAAAATTGTTATGTACTGACTGTAATCCCCCATTTCCCATCTCCCCTGTGCCGCTAGGGGAGGAAGGTAGAGGAGTTAGGAATGGAGTGAAGTTGAGTCTGAGAAAAAGGGGTGGGGGGAAGGTGTTGTTTTAATGTTTGTCTTTCTTTCTCACCATCCATCTCTATTTTAATTTGCAATAAATTAAATTAATTTTCCCCAAATTGAGCCTGTTTTGCCTGTGACAGTAATTGGTAAGTGATCTCCCTGTCTTTATCTCAACCCATGAGGTTTTTTTTAATCTTACTTTCTCCCCCTGTCCTGTTGAAGAGGAGGAATGAGAAACTGGCTGGGTAGGTGTCTGGCAGCTGGCCAAGGTCAACCCACCACACATACATATCTATATATATGGCAAAGTTGGCCTTGAGAACCTGGCTGGGCATCCTGGAGCTCATGTTGTCACCCTTGATGCTTATATGCTTTGTCAGAATTTTTGTCTTACCCTTTACACTCCTATTATGATAGTGCAGGACATGCTACGTGGTTAAACAGGTTTCTGTTGGAGGTTTGATGCGTGATGGTGATTTAACAGGGCCTTTTTTCTACCAAGTATCTAGTAGATCTGAATATTTTCCTCCTTCAAATTATTTTTATTGATAAAAACAGTAAAAACTGCAATTTACCTCGTGAATCTTACTTTATGGGGTTTATGAACAGCTTACTCATTCTTCAGTACTTTTCTCAGATGTGAAGTTTCAAATGGCCTGCTAAAATTATCTAAGCATGTAGCTATAAAAAGCTGAAGGCTTGTACATCTGAAATGATGAAAAGAAATAAACCTACCAAAATTTTGTTCATTACCATATTGAGAGTGATAGATAGGGTTGGGCTCTTCAGAAATGAAAGATTTTCAAGAGGCAAACCTTTTTTGTCAGGAATTTTGCAGTATTTTATGTGGTTGTTCAAAGTTGCAGCAGTTCATCAAAAACCATAAAATATATTACTGAATCAGCGTGCTCCTAAACTATGCAATTTAGGATAGCATAAATGTGTTGCTTCACATTATGTGGGATCATGTGTTGATTTATTAACTGACTAATGTCATCCTTCCTATCCAACGTGTTGTGTTTCCAGATTCCATTTCCTATTGATTATTAGTACATAGTTTATGTCGTGGTTTAACCCCAGCCAGCAACTAAGCACCACGCAGCTGCTCGCTCACTCCTACCCACTCCCAGTGGGATCGGGAGGAAAATCAGAAAAAAAAGTAAAACTAGCGGGTTGAGGTAAGAATGGTTTAATAACTAAAATAAAATAAAATATGATAATAACAATAATAAAAAATATAATAATAATAATTGTAATGAAAAGGAATATAACAAAAAAAGAAGAGGGGAAAAAAAAGGGAAAAAAAATCAGTGATACAGAATGCAATTGCTCATCACCCACTGACCGATGCCCAAGCAGCGATATGCCCCTCCTGGCCAACTCCCCCCTGTTTAGATACTGGGCATGACGTTCCATGGTATGGAATATCCCTTTGGCTAGTTCAGGTCAGCTGTCCTGGCTATGCTCCCTCCCAGCTTCTTGCACACCTGCTTGCTGGCAGAGCATGGGAAACTGAAAAGTCCTTGGCTTAAGATAAACACTACTTAGCAACAACTAAAACATCAGAGTGTTATCAACATCATTCTCACACTAAATCCAAAACACAGCACTGTGCCAGCTACTAAGAAGAAAATTAACTCTATCCCAGCCGAAACCAGGACAGTTTATCATAGAATCGTAGAATGGTTTGGGTTGGAAGGGACCTTAAAGATCATCTAGTTCCAACCCTCCTGCCATGGGCAGGGACACCTTCCACTAGACCAGGTTGCTCAAAGCCCCATCTAACCTGGCCTTGAACACTTCCAGGGAGGGGGCATCCACAACTTCTCTGGGCAACCTGTTCCAGTGTCGCACCACCATCGCAGTAAAGAATTTCTTCCTTATGTCCAATATAAATCTACCCTCTCTCAGTTTAAAACCATTGCCCATTGTCCTATCACCACATGCCCTTGTAAAAAGTCCCTCTTCGGCTTTCTTGTAGGCCCCCTTTAAGTAGTGGAAGGCTGCTATAAGGTCTCCCCTGAGCCTTCTCTTCTCCAGGATGAACAACCCCAACTCTCTCAGCCTGTCCTCATGGGAGAGGTGTTCCAGCCCTCTGATCATCTTTGTGGCCCTCCTCTGGACTCACTCCAACAGGTCCATGTCCTTCTTATGTTGGGGGCCCCAGAGCTGAATGCAGTACTCCAGGTGGGGTCTCACGAGAGTGGAGCAGAGGGGCAGAATCACCTCCCTCGACCTGCTGGTCATGCTTCTTTTGATGCAGCCCAGGATACAGTTGGTTTTCTGGGCTGCAAGCGTACATTACTGGGTCATGTTGAGCTTCTCATCAACCAACACCCCCAAGTCCTTCTCCTCAGGGCTGCTCTCAATCCATTCTCCATTCTCCAATCTCCATTCTCATTTTGTGTAGATTTTTTTAAGGTTTTTTTTTTTTTTTAAGAAGTCTACAGCTCTCCCTGTTGAAAAAGAACCTTCTAATTTAATCCTAAAAGAGACTTTCATTTTGGAACTGGAAGGCAAAATATATCCAAGGTATTTCCAACTGTCTCACTCATCTGTAGAATCTAATGCTCTGTCAGTAGCAATCAAATACCAAATCTTTTCATCCTGGAAAGTTCCTTATAGACACAGAGTAATTTAGACTCTCATTTTCTTCTGTTTTTGCACTTCTTTGCTGAGTATACCTGGAAAACATGAAATAAATAAATGTGAAGGAAGAATTAGAGAGTGGAGTAGGAATGCAGCACAATGTAACTAAAGAGAAAACAAAACTGGATTATAGAAACTGAGGGATGTATGAGAAGAAAAAGAGGAAAAACTTAAAGTACAGTTAAACTGAGATGGAGTCTTCATGATGATCAGAAGAAATTTATCTCATCAAAGGGCACTTGAAATATTGGGCAGATGATACATTGTTAAAAACAGAAAAAGAAGCCGCAGGCATAAGTTGAACATTAAAATGCAGTTAATGTATATGGCTTTCTTCCATCTTTTACTGTGCTGAATTAACCTTCTTCTGAATTTTCTTTATTTGTTAAACAAATCAAATCTTCTCTGAAGCACTTGAGAAACTTTAAGAACTTCATGTTTTGTTTTTAGCTGAAGCTAAGGAAGCTGAAGGTGTTGTCCCCTCAGTTGTTTTTCACCATTTCCATGGTCTTCTACAGAAGGATACTGCTTCCATAGACTTTGGAATAAATGTTTATGTAAATGTCTAGGGTGTACTGTTTTTCACTGGGATAGTTAAATTTCATCATAGTAGATTGTATGTTTTGGATTTGTGCTGAAAACAGTGTTGATAACACAGGGATGTTTTAGTTATTGCTGAACAGTGCTTACACAGAGTCAAGGCCTTTTCTGCTCCTCATACTGCCCTGCCAGCAAGTAGGCTTGGGGTGCGCAAGAAGTTGGGAGGGGACACAATTGGGACAGTTGACCCCAACTGACCAAAGGGATATTCCATACCATATGACATCATGCTCAGCAATAAAATTGGGGGATGGAGGTTGACGGGGAGGCCGTTGCTTGGGGACTGGC
Organism: Gymnogyps californianus; assembly: GCF_018139145.2. Lineage (NCBI taxonomy): Eukaryota > Metazoa > Chordata > Aves > Accipitriformes > Cathartidae > Gymnogyps > Gymnogyps californianus. Next base: position 170,680 of record NW_026113995.1, on the reverse strand, counting down.
TGGGCATTGGTCAGTTGGTGGTGAGCAATTGTTTTCATTTGCATCGCTTGTTTTTCTTGGGTTTATTTTCCTCTCTCTTCTTTTTTTTTCCTTACAATTTTTTTAAAATTTCTTTTTAATTATTAAACTGTCTTTATCTCAACCCACAAGTTTCTTTCTCACTTTTACTCTTCCGATTCTCCCCCCCATCCCACTGGGAGGGAGCAAGCAAGTGGCTGTGTGGTGCTTAGTTGCCGGCTGGGGTTAAACCATGACATGGGGTTAAAACAAAATATAAAACCTACCAATAAAGGTGTACAAACCTGCTGTGACTTATTTGGACTGTACCAGGTCATATTACAAAAGCAGCTGTGATGGATGGCATGGTTGACATGGGAATAGCAAAGGGGTTGTAATCTGACTCAGTTGCTGCAGCGCGGACAGGACACGTGAGTGCTGCCTTTGTAAATGCCTGGGAATCTGTACAAAGGTGTGTACAACACGGGTAAAGAATTTAAGAGGGCTGTGAAGAGATTATTTTTAAGTAATCATGAAATCAATTTATCCCTGTTACTTGGTGCTGTGTGCTTCTCTGCTAGTGAGGAGGTAGGGAAAATGGTTGGGTGAGGAATTTGGGAGGATTTACTGTCCTCACCTGCTGGATGTAGCCTGAGACAGGCCAGGGTGGATCTGAAAACAAATATAATTTAGGAGTGTGTCAAACCCATCTGCTTTTCTAGTTTGATAATCACAAAAGGAAATTCCAGAATTGGTTCAAAATGGTAAAACACCTTGGAACAAGGCTCCTTTCTTTTGTAAGAGACCACTTTATGGCAAATATTATTTTCAAATCCCTGATCCCTACTACTAATTCTAATATTTGACCATTCCTCAAATTATTTTACCAATAAAACTGCATATTTTACTCCTTTCAAAGCAAAATCTATAAAATGATCACTTGGTATATTATACTAATGTTGGGATTTTTTTGACAATCAAGGAAAACATGTTACTATGATGTACTGCTTTTAACTCACTTCCTTAAATAATGTTCTAAACTTGTTACATTGTTGTGATGCCTGTAAATGTGAAATTTTCCACTTACTAGAATTGTTGTGGCTGGACCAAATTGGATTTTTACTGTTTTGGGGAAGTCAGGAAGGCTCTAAGACAAGAGGCTCCTAAATAATGTCACTAGGACAGTTCGACCTTAGAGAAAACAGTTACGCAGCACCATAACGATAAAGAAATTTTAAAACAAGCGCCTCAACCAAAACAGACTGCCCTTGAAGGACATGATATACATGATCCCAGAACTGAGTATGCGCAAAAGCAGAGGTCAGCCAGCGGACACAGTGAGGAAGAGTATCTCCTTCATCCAGAGACCCCTGACGACCACCCGGAGACATAAACAGACATGCGCAAGAGACATTTGCATATGATAATGAGTTCCTGGAAATCTGGTGAATAAGTATAATGAGTTCCTGGAAATCTGATGAATATGTATGTATAAGCTTGTATATAAGCTATGCAATTAACCTGACCGGACACACACAATAGGAGGAGATATCCCCTGTGTGTCCAGCACTGCAATAAAGAATACCTACTTAATAGTCCCTAGACTATTGAGTCTTTGATTTCAGCCTTTCAAGGCAACAGTTGCCAGGATTGTGCTAGTGAGTGAGTTTGAGTGGTACAACTGTTATGTAGAAACTAGTATAAACTTATATTTACCAGTTTATGCATTTGAGAATGAAAAATGAACATGTGTAAAATGACTTACTGAAGCGGGGGGATGGGATGTGCTGTGGTGTGGTGTGCGGTAGTTAAGAAAACAATGTCATGGTAATAGTTGCTCTGTTTCTCCACATCTTGGACTGAGCCAAAATGTTGATCAATTTAAAATCTGTTCTTTGTAGAGCATTTGTTAAGCTTAATTTGAAGATGATCCTTTAATGGCTGAAGTCTGGTGTGCATTAAATGCTTGAATTTACTGCGAGTCTTCAGAGATGAGTCAATTTATACAGCACAGCGTATGATGTGTTGAAGGCATGTATTGAAGAGGAGAGTGGCCCCTGGAGAATATTTCTTGAAAGGGAAAGGTTACTATGGTGATGCCAGTAAAGCAAGAAATTAGGTTTGTGATGTTTGGAGAGAGAAGCGAACAACTCTTGCAGATTACTTTTCTTGATACCTTGGGTACTGAATATGTTTTGATATTTTTTTCATGTTTAATCTGAATAATCGGCTACGAATTTCTGTCTGCAAGAGATATGTTTCACATGGTATATTTTCACCTTATAGTCCACTTTGATTAATCATCCATGTCTTCCTGCAGATGGGAAGCAATGAAAGACTCTAGTTTCCCCCTGTATTTCAGGGCTTAATGGGAAATAGTCTCATGCTTTGTCAAGGGACAATTTTTCATATCAATGTTTGCAAAGCAGAGACAGTGCCCTGTGCTGTGGCTCTTTACCATATTAACCAAAATGTCCTTCAAAGTCTTCATCAATTATGGGTATGAATCAAAGTGAGAAAAATGGTACATACTGAATTTAACATTACTGTAGTTTTTAATATGCAAGTAGGCTTAACTTTTTTGCTGTTTTAAGCCTGTCAAGATCAAACTCAAGCAGCCATTCACACCCACAGTTGAAATTTGCCAACCTTTTCCTTTAAGTTAATGATTGTCCAAACTCTTCCCACTGCTTTTGTCAATAGATCTTTTAAAGGCAAGCATTAGAGTTAGGTTTGCCTTAGCATTTTTATTTTTCTCACAGCTTCAAGGCTTCTATTAATGGGAATTAGTTAAGGCTTGGAATTGAGTAGACATTTGTGAAAGAGACTTGAAGTTTGGGACAGAATTATCCTTTATAGTTTTTTCATGGGAGAAAAAATCTTATGAGAATAAAGACTGTAGCCTAATTTCTTGCCACCTGGAAAATGTAGAAGCCAGAGGTTGTTGGCACTGGGTCAAATCCCTTATGTAAACTGTCAAATTCTTTTCATATTAATGGCATATCAAGTTAAACCCATGAGTTTTGTTCTTGGCCACAGCTAATTTATTGGGTTTTTTTAAAAATTTTGATTCTGTTCTATTGATTGTTGAATTAATAACGTTAATTGTTAACCGTTATGTTAATGCTAAATATTAATAAATAATTAATGTTAACTGTTAATTGTTGAATTAATAATGTTGATTGATTTTTGTTATTCATCTCTTTTTAGTACAGAATTTTCCAGTCTTTCCCAGTTCCTCAGTTCTCTAATAAGTGATAATACTTGTTAAGAGACCATTATGTGGAATCCCCATTAAGGGGAGAATTTTCTTAAGTGGCTAATTAAATTGAAATGAAGCTGGAGACAACTGTTAGGTGCATTGAGATGACCTGACAGATGCCATCATATAAAATTATAGCACTGCAAATTTCTGGATGAATGCCAGAATGGCAGTTATTTGTGGATGACTCACTGCAGCATTAAGCAAATTCAATCAAATTAAAGATTTTTTTCCTCTCCTCTGGAGGTCTTCTTAGCATTGATTTTGTTGTTGCTTTTTGTTTGTTTTAGGAGCAGGCAGGCTGAGGGGAGTAGGGTTGCCATCACATCACACTCCCATTCTTTATGCTTACAACATGCATGTAACAGTGACAGCTTGACTCTGCTGATTACTACAGAAAAACAGTGTGGGGATGAGACAGAAACAAAGAGAGAATGTTTATAATAATTGATTTTTTTAGCCTAGAAAGGTAACTCTCTCTGGAAATTGGCCCTCAAGCTCTTAGATGTATTGACAGCTTTATTCAAAGAAGGAACATTTGCCGACAGCTGCTGTTACCAAAGTTGATATGTATTGATTTTTTTTTTCTTTTCTGAATTTTTTCATGGCTTCTCTCCCATCCATAAATAAAAAAAACCAAACTCTGTTTCAGACCTTTTGATAGCAAAAGGCTAAACAATATAAAGTGCACCAGTAAAATCCTTGAAGGCTTGTTGTTGCAGAAAACAGACTTTAACGTTGCATGCTGAGAATAATGGCCAGTAGAAGGAAACCATAATATTTTAATGCCAGACATTTCATACCCAGAATATTTTGCCAGAAGGTAAGATGTGTTTGGGAGGGAACATCATACTTCTCTTTGTTAGCACTTTCTTCCCTCCTCTCCCCCTTCCTACATGATTAGTGGGAACTAATCATTATCTAAACTAGAATAGTAAAACAAAGCCAAACAAACTAAAGGTTACCACTGCTGTTTGTTTTATCCATTATGTCTCTGCTCACTCATAGAACCCCCTTCTGTCCTGGGTGTTTGGAGGAGGGAGAAGGGAACAAGCACAAGGCAGAGGTCCCCAGAAAAGTCAGCCCATCCTCACCTGGGACAGGTTGTGTGGCAACAGGAGGGAATTTGCCCTGGGATGGCACATCTGAAGTAGGGTAGGAAAGAGCAAGGAGATTTGGGGGGTGGGGGGTGGTGGTGTAGCAGGAGCCCTTGCAATAAGTTACATGGTGTTCACTTTAAACAGAGGCATTGCCATTGGAGCAGGCAGAGCTGAGTGGAACATGTTGGCAGATTTTCTTAATCAAGTGTTTCCAATTGATGATGGTGGGAATGTGCTTAAGGACAAGCTTGCTGCCTGTGTTACACAGGATTTTCTGTCAAAACCCGGAGGCACTACAGGGCCATTGAGAAAAGATGACCCATTCTTGTGGTGCAGAAAACCATTGCTACAAAATATCTTTGTATTTCTGTCAAACCACAATTATAAAACAATGTGAAAAAGGAGGACTGAAGTGTGAATGTGGGATTAAGAATAGGAGTGTAATGGAAGGGGGAGAAAGGAATACAAAACTCTTACATTCGGTTGCTATACAGAGCTCTTATTTTGTATTACAATAACTTTAAGAAATGTGCCCTAGTGTTGAATAATAGGATGTAAAATAGTTTTATGACTGTCTCATAAATATCTGTAAAACATCAGCATTTGCTTGACTTCCTAGTTTTCAGCGATGGAAACGTGTGACGTAAGTGCTGTTCTCTCTTCCCTCAGCTTCAGGGATACAGAGGCATTCAGTTGCCAAACACTTGCTGATGCCTGCTTCAGATGCATTGGCTTTAAAGAGGACGGGAACTGGAAAAGTATTCTGGTTTAAGGTCTATTATTTTACCAACCCATTTTATTTTCTTTTATGTCTCGGTAAGATCTTCAACTGGCACAGTTGGTCAGGATTCAGACAATCAAGTCAAGGATCTCTCTGGCAAAGAATCATGCCCATGTTGAGGAGGAGAGCAGGAACTGCCCTAGGCAATCAAAGACAGATGTGGGAAGGGGACTGGATCAGCAGAGAGAGAGGAGCTAATACAATCAATTTAAATTTATGCCCTTTTTCTAGATTAGCCAGCACTTAGAATCATAGAATCGTAGAATGGTTTGGGTTGGAAGGGACCTTCAAATATCATCTAAGTCCAACCCCCCCTGCCATGGGCAGGGACATCTTTCACTAGATCAGGTTGCTCAAAGCCCCATCCAGCCTGACCTTGAACACTTCCAGGGATGGGGCATCCACAGTTCTCTGGGAAACCTGCTCCAGTGTCTCACCACCCTCATCGTAAAAAATTTCTTCCTTATGTCCAATCTAAATCTACCCTCTTTCAGTTTAAAACCATGGCCCCTTGTCCTGTCACTACAGGCCTTGGTAAAAAGTCTCTCTCCGTCTTTCTTATAAGCCCCCTTTATATATTGAAAGGCTGCAATAAGGTCTCCCCGGAGCCTTCTCTTCTCCAGGCTGAATAATCCCAACTCTCTCAGCCTTTCCTCATGGGAGAGGTGTTCCAGCCCTCTGATCATTTTTGTGGCCCTCCTCTGGACCCACTCCAACAGGTCCATGTCTTTCTTGTACTGGGGACCCAGAGCTGGATCCCAGGTGGGGTCTCACGAGAGTGGAGTAGAGGGGGGATATCACCTCCCTCGACCTGCTGGCCATGCTTCTTTTGATGCAGCCCAGGATACAGTTGGCTTTCTGGGCTGCAAGCGCACATTGACGGTTCATATCTAATTTTTCATGCACCAGTATATCCCCAAGTCCTTCTCCACAGGGCTGCTCTCAATCCATTCATCCCCCAGTCTGTACTGATACTGGGGATTGCCCCGACCCAGGTGCAGGACCTCGCACTTGGCCTTGTTGAACCTCATGAGGTTCGCATGGGCCCACTCCTCAAGCCTCTCAAGGTCCCTCTGGATGGCATCCCTTCCCTCTAGGGCATCAACTGCACCACTCAGCTTGGTGTCATCTGCAAATTTACTGAGGGTGCACTCAGTCCTGCTGTCTATGTCATTGATGAGGATATTAAGTAGTATTGGTCCCAGTATGGACCCTTGAGGGACACCAATCATTACTGGTTTCCACTTGGACATTGAGCCATTGGCTGTAACTCTTTGGATGCGGCCATCCAGCCAATTCCTTATCCATCGAATAGTCCTTCCATCAAACCCATATCTTTCCGATTTAGAAGTAAGAATGTTGTGGGAGAACGCATCAAAGGCCTTACAGAAGTCCAGATAGATGGCGTCTGTAGCTCTTCCCTTGTCCACTGATACAGTCCCTCCATCGTACAAGGCCACTAGATTAGTTAGGCACGATTTGCCCTTGGTGAAGCCATGTTGGTTGTCTCTAATCACCTCCCTGTCTTCCATATGCCTTGACATGTCTTCCAGGAGGATCTGTTCCATGATCTTACCAGGCACGGAGGTGAGGCTGACTGGTCGGTAGTTCCAAGGGCCCTCCTTTTTACCGTTTTAAAAAATGGGCGTGATGTTTCCCTTTTTCCAGTCACCAGGGACTTCACCTGACTGCCATGACTTTTCAAATATGATGGAAAGTGGCTTAGCGACTACATCTTCCAGTTCCCTCATGACCCTGGGATGCATCTCGTCAAGTCCCATGGACTTGTATATATTCCGGTTCCTCAGGTGGTCTTGAACCTGATCTTCTCCTATGATGGGAGTGTAGGAGACCAACTGGAAGAACAAATAATCTAACACCAAGGTTAACTTGTAACCCCCTGGAACAAAGAGGTGTTTGCTCAGAAGGACATGGACAATGGCAGGAGACAAAACTCTATAAGGGAACAGGGGGTGGAGACCCCCTGATGCTGTCCTAGGAATGTCTCAAACACTGGCAAGTGATGAAAGCTCAAACGATCCTTGAAGAGGAGCTAAAGACTGATAAGAGGGAACAGCCTGCAAAAGGCTGGATGATTGCCCAAGAAGCCGTGAAGCCAGAACTAGGGGAAAGGTAAATGCGGCAGGGGGAGACCACGACCACTGACTCAATTCGAGACCAAAAAGACTTGCCCCCCCACGCCTGCAAGGAGCATGCGTGCTAATTTACATAGCAAGTGAGGCTAATTCAAATAAGAGGCGGTCCACGTTGAAGGATAAGAATACAAGGAGGAGGCAAGTGCCAAAAAAAAAGAAGAAAAGAAAAGAGGAACTTCTGGACAAGCGCTCTTACAGACCAGAGACCCCCCGGTTGGCTGGACCAATGCTGGAACCTGGACTGGTGATATCTCTCTCTCTCCCCCCCTCCCCCCCTCCCTCCCTCTCTCTTCCTCCCTCCCTCCCTCTCTCCCCCCCCTTCTCTCTTTCTTTTTATTCTTTTGCTTTTCTTCTCTAATAAGTAATGCAAGGTACAAACCCCACATACGTGGCGAGCAATAAGAAAGTTGCTATCTGCTTATTTGCCAGTTGTCTTGAGCTATTGAATAAAAGTCTTTGATTGGTTACCTAGTGTTTTGTACACTCATCTCCACAACAAGGGGATCGGTGAATCTGAGTCACATCTCCCTCCCATTTGGCGGGACATGACAGGGAGGGACTTCATTCCCCCAGTCCCTGCCTTGAGATTCAGGGGCTTGAGAGATGTGGGAAGAGAGATTAACATTGAAAACTGAGGAAAATAAATTGTTGAGTACCTCAGCCTTCTCCATGTCAGTTGTCATCAGCTCTCCTGCCTTATTGTTGTGGTTTAACCCTAGCCAGCAACTAAGCACCACACAGCCGCTCGCTCACTTCCCCCGGGTGGGATAGGGGAGAGAATCAGAAGAGTAAAAGTGAGAAAACTCATGGGTTGAGATAAAGACAGTTTAATAGGTAAAGCAAAAGCCGCGCTTGCAAGCAAAGCAAAACAAGGAATTCATTCACTACTTCCCATCGGCAGGCAGGTGTTCAGCCATCTCCAGGAAAGCAGGGCTCCATCATGCGTAACGGTTACTTGGGAAGACAAATGCCATCACTCCGAACGTCCCCCCCTTCCTTCTTCTTCCCCCAGCTTTATATGCTGAGCATGATGTCATATGGTATAGAATATCCCTTTGGTCAGTTGGGGTCAGCTGTCCTGGCTGTGTCCCCTCCCAACTTTTTGTGCACCCCTAGCCTACTTGCTGGTGGGGTGGTGTGAGAGGCAGAAAAGGCCTTGACAATATGTAAGCACTGCTCAGCAATAACTAAAATATCCCTGTGTTATCAACACTGTTTTCAGCACAAATCCAAAACACAGCCCCATACAAGCTACTATGAAGAAAATTAACTCTATCCCAGCCAAAACCAGCACACTTATTTATTGGGGGGCATGGGGTGTGGTGGTGGTACATTTTTGTTAATCTTTCCTTTCTGCCAATGTACCTGTTGAAGCCCTTATTATTATTCTTTGTATCCCTCACCAAATTCAGCTCCAACTGTGCTTTACCATTCCTGATTTCATCCCTACACTCCTGGGCAGCATCCTTATATTCTTCCCAGGATACATGTCCCTGGTTGCCTATGTATTTCCTTCTTACACTTTAGTTTGACCAGGAGGTCCTTACTCAGCCATGCTGGTCTCCTGCCTTCCTTGCTCGATTTCTTACACATGGGAATCGAGAGCACTTGCGCTCTAAGAATAATGTCTTTAAAGAGCTGCCAGCTCTGTTCTGCTCCCTGAGAGCAGTTTCCCAGGGGTTCCTGTCTGCTAATTCCTTAAACAACTGAAGGTTCACTCTCCTAAATTTCAGGGTTCTGACTCTGCTTTTCACCTGACCCATATCCTTCAAGACTGTGAATTCCACCAGGGCATGATCACTGCAGCCCATGTGGCCACCAATCTTGACCTCTCTAATTAGTTCATCTGTGTTGGTAAGCAACAAGTCTAGTAATGCTTCTCCTCTGGTCAGGCTGTCTATCACCTGGATTAAAAAATTATCCTTGATGCACTCCAAGAGTCCTCTGGACTGCTTACAGCTTGTTGTGCTACTTGCTTCACTTGTAGAGGGTTGACCGTGGCTAGCTGCCAGATGCCCACCAAACCACTCTCTCACTCCCCTTCCTCAACAGTACAGGGGGAGAAAATAAGATGAAAAAGCTCATGGGTTGAGATAAGGACAGGGAGATCACTTACCAATTACCATCACGGGCAAAACAGACTCGAATTGGGGAAGATTAATTTAATTTATTGCCAATTAAAAATAGAGTAGTATGGTGAGAAGCAAAAACAAAACCAAAACCACCTTCCCCCCGCCTCCCCTTCTTCACAGGTGTCCTGGTTTCAGCTGGGACAGAGTTCATTTTCTTCCTAGTAGCTAGTACAGTGCTGTGTTTTGGATTTAGTGTGAGAATGATGTTGATGACACACTGATGTTTTAGTTGTTGCTAAGTAGCGCTTATCTTAAGCCAAGGACTTTTCAGTTTCCCATGCTCTGCCAGCAAGCAGGTGTGCAAGAAGCTGGGAGGGAGCATAGCCGGGGCAGCTGACCTGAACTAGCCAAAGGGGTATTCCATACCATGGAACATCATGCCCAGTATCTAAGCAGGGGGGAGTTGGCCGGGAGGGGCAGATCGCCGCTCAGGCATCGGTCAGCGGGTGGTGAGCAATTGCATCATGCATCACTTGTCTTTTCTTGGGTGTTATTTCTCTCTTTTTTTTATTATATTCCTTTTCATTACAATTATTATTATTATTATATTTCTATTATTATTAGTTAGTATTATATTTTATTTTACTTTAGTTATTAAACTGTTCTTATCTCAACCCACGAGTTTTACTTTTTTTTTCCCGATCCTCCTCCCCATCCCACCGGGAGGGGGGAGGGGTGAGCGGCTGTGTGGTGCTTAGTTGCTGGCTGGGGTTAAACCACGACAGCAAGCTCAACTTCACTCCTTCATTCCTGACTCTTCTATCTCCTCCCCTTCCCCGAGTGGTGCAGGGTGGATGGGGAATGGGGGGTTGTGGTCAGTCCATAACAGTTCATCTTTGCCACTCCTTCCTCCTCACACTTTTCCCTTGATCCAGTGTGGGGTCCCTCCCCATGGGCTACAGTCCTTCATGAACTGCTCCAGCATGGGTCTTTTTCCATGGGGTACAGTCCTTCAGGAGAAGACTGCTCCTGTGTGGTTTCTCCATGGGCTGCAGCTTCCTTTAAGGCACATCCACCTGCTCCGGCATGGGGTCCTCCATGGGTTGCAGGGACAGCCTGCCTCACTATGTTCTTCATCACAGGCTGCAGGGGAATCTCTGCTCTGGGGCCTGGAGCACCTCCTCCCCCTCCTTCTTCACTGACCTTTGTGTCTGCAGGGTTGTTTCTCTCACATATTTCTCACTCCTCTCCCTCACAACTGCTGCACAGCATTTTTTACCCTTTCTTAAATATTTTTTCACAGAGGCACCACCAACGTTTCTGATTGGCTCAGCTTTGGACAGTGGTGGGTCCATTTTGGAGCTGGCTGGAAATGGCTCTGTCTGGCACAGGGGCAGCTTCTGGTCTCTTCTCACAGAGGCCACCCCTGCAGCCACCCCCCCTACCAAAACCTTGCCACATAAACCAAATATAGCACTAAAGCAATTTCATGTCCCTTCCTTATATTATCCCCCCTCCCTAAAAAAAAAGATAGAGAGATACTGCTTTGCCTTTGACAGCAGCCAGGGAATTGTGCATTCTTTAGAATATCTGTGTCTGTTCAATATCCATTTCAGTAGGTGAATTCTCTGGAAAGTCTGGATTATTGGTTGTGGTATTCAGAAAGTAAAATGCTGACATAGATTTGTTTGTTGTTATATTATATTTTAATTGTCAAATGTAGATTTATTTCATTACGGTTCTTAAGGTGTGTGGCATAATTTAGTATCACTCCCCACATGTGGGCAATATTTTTAAAAACGTCTACACAGAAATCCCTTTTACTATCTTTAGGTGTGTTATGCTGTATTCAGATAGCAAGCCAACTGTACAGTGGAAAGTTCACTGGTTGTACACTTTGAGCTTGTAACCACAATGTATTGCTTTATCACTGAGTGCTTTGGCTTGAATGACCAACTCATTGGGTTCCCATGCACTATGCACTTGGATAAGACAAATCTTATCCAAAAAGATAATGTTAACAAAATGTATGTACTGGTGAAGTGGTTGAAATTACACACTGAAGGCTATTAGTTACTCTTGCAGTGGTTTTTGTGGGTTGGTTTTTTGGGGTTTTTTTTATATAATTTTTTGTGAATATCATTGTTGCAAATTTCTTTTTCATTGATTTTAATTTTTTCCTTTTGGAAATAGTCTTATGAACAATATTAAGTCTGTGTAAGGTTCACACCTATTGCTCCCTAATGTGTTCACAATTAAATGAAAATGTGTATACAGTATGTGAAGTCACCTGTTGAAATTCTCTATTACTAGGTTTTATTGTTCACAAGTTAATGTCATGAATCCATTTGGACACCAACCAGGAACTTGTTACAATTGCTCACACATAAGTAAAACTTTCCCTGTGTTTTAATTAGTTGATACAAGGGATTAAGGTGATTATGTGGAAGGCAGTACAGTTTCTCTCTTAAAAAATCAGGCAGCGTGGGTGCCAAATCAGCCCTCAATCCCATTTGGGTGGAGTGCTTTGATAAAGGCACAAATCAGACCACTGAGACTTCCTGTGACAGCAGCAGTGTAGATCATTTGGGTTTGTTGATACTGTTGATGTGCAATGTGGAATATTAATCAAGACTAATTATATGCACTGGCTATTAAATAAATTCAAGGTCAGTGCAGGGCATACTTCTGTATGTAATTACTGACTTTAAGGTACTGGGTTAATTGATAGAAATTAGAGGACCTTCCATTTACTGACATTGCATTTCAGAGTATCAGCTCACTACATTGGCTCTTTCTTTACATTTTGGTCCAGTTAGTTTTAAACACATGCCAGTATATGGTTAAGTAGACATCCATTACATTTTCCCTTTTTTTTTCCTTTCCTGTTCTGTACTTTTTTTTTTCTTAAACCCTACTAGGGAGGCAGCAAACAATGAAACAATTCAAATAATGACAGGCAGCATGCTCTGAGACTGCTGTGTAGAATGTCATTAACTTAGGTTAGACATTCAGAAGAACTATAGAAACTTACTTTGTGAATAACACTGAGAACTGACTGCTTTTTTGATGCAGATTAGAATGTGTGCGTGTTTACCATATGCATCAAATAATGCACTTAATATATTTCTATAGAAGCAAACGTATGTATAGAACAAAAAAATATAATCTTGTGCACTCGTATCTATGTATAAATTTGAGTCTGTGCATGCATGTATGTGTGTGTCTTTTTTGATGTATGGTACAAGTGAACTTATTTGGGGAGGCTGAGTGGTGATCATCAACACTTGTCTGTAGTGACAGAAAGGTAACTGGAATAAAGTTTGACTGTTTTCTACGGGAGATGATTGCAAATGCTTTTGAGTTTTTACTATCTTAGTCCATCAAAGATAAGCTAAGATTGGTTACAGAATTGGATAGGACTGTCATTCAGGGATGTAGCAAGAATAATATATCAAGAGAAGGGAAATCAATAAATATTACTCTTGCTATTAACTTTACACTTTTGCAACTGTAATTGTAAACGGAAGTGGGAGCAGCTGAGTATCTGAGTTAAAGAAGATATTTCTGTTAGGGTTTCATGTCCCCACTTCCTTAGTGCATATTGGTTGCTGGATGAACCAAAGGAAATATAAGAATCAGTTTTTGCTTTTTTAATGAATTTTGTCGTTATCTATGCAGCTATGAGAAAAATGCTTTTCTGTCCCTATAATGTCTATTTTAATAATATTTGATGCTAATCGTAATAGCGCTATCTTCACAGAAATATTTGATTGCAGTTCATTCTGCGCCATCCTTAACAAGCAAGAAACTTGCTACTGTCAAAGTTGTTTTTCTTTAGGTTGGAACTTCTCTGGCATAAATTGCTTGTAGATGGGGTGTGAGCCATTCCATTCCCACTGTCTGTGCAGAACTAGACATGTGAATGTCACGAATTAATCACATCTAATGTGAGAATAGAAAGCTCTCACCCACTAACATGTTTGTGAAAAGCAGCTTTGAATCCGAGGGAAAGAACCTCTCAGACATGAAAAATGGTGGGCTTCTGAAGGCCAGGTTATTGTGCAGTTTGACTGGATCTGTCTGCTACCATGTGGGTGGAGTGAGGGATGGGAAGACGACCAGCCTGGGAGATTTTCTGCTAAATGATCTGCTTTTACTGACTGATGCTGAGGTCATAAATGAGCTGCTGGCTGAGGCTGGGTTGGCACTCAGAGCATAGTGACAGCTGTTTGCCCTGCTGGAGAACAATAGCAGTACCTTTTTGCATGTGAGAAATTGACATTCAGGCATAATGTATTATTAGACTTTGGGCTAATCTTTCCTTTTGCAAGCCTTAGGACTCTTAGGTAGGAATTATACAGTGTCATTTATAATTAACCTTTTTTCTCTCCATACATATTTGTGCTTAAGAATTCCTTAAAAGGTATCCATGAATGCCCTGTATAAAACATTCAGATCTTGTCTTTCTTTTTGTCTTTCTGTTACCGTAAATTTGGTCACAAAGGAACCCTCTAAGACTTAGTTTGAAGTTTTAGAAGGCAGGCATTCTTTATTACAGCACCGGATGCATGGGGGATCAATCCGCCCAACGTGCATATCTTTGTCTCAACAAACACCCCTTATATTTCCACAGGATTATACATATGCATTATATTTCTCGGAAATCTTATACATATTCATTCTATTTCTCGTAACTAATTATCATATTTGCATAGCTATTACGCGTGCGTATTGAATTGATGAGGGTCTTTTCCGGTGGTCTCTAGGGGTTGTGGAGACCCCTGTCAGTATTTTCATGGTTGTCCTCTGGATGAACTCTTGGTTCTTTATTCCTTATTTGGTAATCTTTGTGCACGCTTGTTGAATCTTGAGCAACCTCCTGTAGGTTGGATGACCTAATTTTTTGCGCTTCAGGTTTCACATCGTTCCTATTTTAATGGCCTCCTTGTTTCTTAGCATTTTCATTGTTTTTAAACATTTCACAACTAACATATTTTACCTTATTTCTGACATTAAAATAGAGTTCATAACTAAAGGTATCATTTCATGTTGGAAACTGAGGTGATTTTGAATCATTATGTTCTTCTAATTTATGAGAGAGAAAAACATCAGGAGTACAGGCAAGAATAATTGTTGTATTTCTTTGGGACATAATTGTAATGCTGATCCTGAAGAGAAAGGTGTTGCTGTCCTTTCCCTCCCTCCTCAATTTCATTGGACATAAATGGATGATAGATGGAGAACTTTGAGCTTCTTTGTTTCACAGGATTCTTGGTGCATGCATTCTTTGAAACAGAAACGGGTACATATGTGAAACCAGACGCATACCAGCCGCTGTCAGAATGTACACATAATTATTATATTTATAGTTTATGATAACAAGGCTGGGCATGAACTAAAACTATAGTCAAAGGAAAACTGTTTGAATAGTGAATTAAAAACATAGTGTTTGCCTCATCAAAAAACTGCAATTGGATGCTGTTTTCCCTAGTCTTTTGTTTAAACATTTACCTTGAGATACTAAAAATCTTGTCCAACAGAAAAAGTGTACTTTTGACAAACACAAACTCCAATGTGAAAGGCTAGAAATCATATTAGCAAAGAAAATAAAAGACACCGTGGCATTTACATAAAGATTATAATAAATACAAAGCATGGTGCGCATACTTCTTTTTTTTCCTGAACATCCTGATTAAATTGAAAGTCATTGCTAATGTGCATCCTGAGGTTCTTGGGCTGTAGGCTTTGTATTATTTTCTTTTTTAACTCTTCATAAAGCTTCTATTCTGCATCCTGTTTACTTTTCTTCATTCTTTCCTTCTTTGTGTGTAGAAAGCACACAGAGCTTGCAGGGAGGGAGGAGTGCATTATATCACGCACTTCCTGTGCAATGTCAGTTAGTCCCTGTGGTGGATTGACCTCAGGCAGCAGCTAAGCACCCACCCGGCTGCTCACTCACACGCACCCCACCAGCAGGACAGAGGAGAGAATAGGAAGAGCAACAGTGAGAAAACTCATGGGTCAAGATAAAGACAGTTTAACAGGTGAAGGAAAGAGGAAAAAAACCCCAAGTGATGTAAAAGCAATCACTCACCACCTCCCACCAGCAGACTGATGCCCAGTCAGTCTCCTAGCAACAACTATCTTGGAAGACAACCCCTCCCAGTTTTTTTATTGCTGAGTGTGACATTATATGGTATGAAATAACCCTTTGGCCAATTCAGGTCAGCTGTGTCCCCTCCTAACTTCTTGCCCATCCCCAACCTACTCACTGAGTGGGACAGAGTGGAAAAAAGAGAAAGCCTTGATGCTGTGCAAACGCTGTTCAGCAATAACTAAAACATTGGTGTGTTATCAATGCTGTTTTAGCCACAAATCCAAAACACAACACCATATAGACTGCTATGAAGAAAGTTAACTCCATTCCAACCAAACCCAGTACAGTCCCATTGTCAGAGTTCAATACTCTCTGACCAGGTTCATTTAGATATACTATGCATGGAGGGTATAAAGTTTAATATCAAATTTACATATTTGAAGATATTTGATGTTACATGGGATTTCTGATTTAGCACAATACCAATGAGATTACCATTACTGGTCTCTATAATATGCTCACCATCACAACACTAGGCATCCTCAGTCACTGGAAAGGAATACATGGGTTGAAGCCAGCTCAAACCCCTTGCTCTCTTCAGAATTCATTTGTTAGTTGTTCAGGTTTTATACTCTATGTTGGCTGAGCCACGTATACACTTCCTCCATGTTGGTCTGGCTAACTCAGGGACCAATTCACACTCTTTTAATGAACTCAGGGAGAAACATTTACACTATCAGTTGATTCACTCAACTGTGATATAGTCAGTTGATCCGCTCAACTGAAATAGGTGTTTATCTAAATGAAATTTGTTGCTTTGCAACAGCTGTGATCAGTCACACCCTACATTATTCCCTGAGCTTCATAGGCACATTGCCCTTGTGCATCTCCTCTGAGCCTTCTCCCCTTGTAGGGTTTTGTTGGTCATTCACACCTAAGTAGACTAATAAGGAAATCTAGAAACTGGTACCAATTCCATTTGCAGCAGTCTGAAGGAATTGTAAAACCTTGTCAGGTCAAAAATATTGTCGACATGATCAGGGAAGTATCCACTGTCTGGACCTGGGATATCTGTGAAAAAAAGAATTTGGGTGACTGCCGCATGTTAAATAATTCATGTAGTATCTTAATAAGAATTTTGTGTAGTCCAGCAGAGTTTAGTACATGGTGAATGAATATTATAGTATAATATTCACTATAAAGTGGCATTGTTACTGAAAAACACTGTATGCTCTTCCCCCATCTTCTTCTTTCTGCTTTCTCATTACCTCTTCCTTTGTGTCAGCACAAGCATGTTTACAGCAGTGCGAACCTATGTCATTTTAAAGGAATTATGAACCTATATCGTAATTCAAGCTGTCTCTGTAAACATGTAAATAGCTACTGAAATACTCCAGCATGGTCTCAAAGGCAGGACAAAAGAAAGTTTATTATATCAAAACTCTCTTGTCTAAACTTCAGTAGTTGGTTCACATACTGTGAAAGATTTGTTTAGTGGTTTTTTTAGTATGGGTAGGAAATGTGTATTAGATATTGAACAGCTGCACAGCTGTCAGAGGACAAAGATTTTTATAGCCTGAGTGGTGATTTATTTCTATATAGGATGAGAGGAAATGGCCTCAAGTTGCGCCAGGGTGTTGCCATGAAAGGCTGAAATCAAAGACTCAATAGTCTAGGGACTATTAAGTAGGTATTCTTTATTGCAGCGCTGGACACACAGGGGATATCTCCTCCTATTGTGTGTGTCTGGTCAGGTTAATTGCATAGCTTATATACAAGCTTATACATACATATTCATCAGATTTCCGGGAACTCATTATACTTATTCACCAGATTTCCAGGAACTCATTATCATATGCAAATGTCTCTTGCGCATGTCTGTTTATGTCTCCGGGTGGTCATCAGGGGTCTCTGGATGAAGGAGATACTCTTCCTCACTGTGTCCGCTGGCTGACCTCTGCTTTTGCGCATACTCAGTTCTGAGATCATGTATATCATGTCCTTCAAGGGTAGTCTGTTTTGGTTGAGGCGCTTGTTTTGAAATTTCTTTATCGTTATGGTGCTGCGTAACTGTTTTCTCTAAGGTCGAACTGTCCTAGTGACATTATTTAGGAGCCTCTTGTCTTAGAGCCTTCCTGACTTCCCCAAAACAGTAAAAATCCAATTTGGTCCAGCCACAACAATTCTAGTAAGTGGAAAATTCCACATTTACAGGCATCAAGGGGAGGTTTAGATTGGATATTAGGAAAAATTTCTTCACTGAAAGGGTTATCAAGCACTGGAACAGGCTGCCCAGTGAAGTGGTTGAGTCACCATCCCTGGAGGTACTTAAAAGGCGCTTAGGGACATGGTTTAGTGGTGGAGTTGGCAGTGTTAGGTTTATGGTTGGACTCGATGATCTTAAGGGTCTTTTCCAACCTAAATGATTCTATGATTCTAAATGATTCTATGATTCTATGATTCTATGATTCTATGCTCTTTAATGTAGATAAAACTGAACTGCCCTTTTACAACTACTTGGCTCTGTATGGTTATACTTGATTCTATATTAAATTTTGTATAACTCTCAATGATTTCTAGGATTTACAAAAGTATGTTTTCCTCTTGTAGATTATTTAGATTCTGAGGTAGTACATATCTTCACAGGTGTATTCTCAAACTCAGTGGAATACTGTTCAGCAGTAAGACTTTACCATACTGCTGTATTATAGCACGTGGGCCTTATACAGTATGTGAGCAGATGATCTTGATTCTCTCCTGTTGTCCGTTATGCAAATATTTCTTATGTCAGTGCTGTATTATGGATAGGTTTGTACTGTAATTCATTTCATAATATAAGAAAAATCCTTTAAAAAATAAATGTAAAATGCAAGGAACTCAAACCTCAGTGGTAGGAATCTAAGGAATTTAAAGAATCTTTTTTTATATAGCTTTTTTTTAATCTCAAAGTACTTTACAATAATAGGTTAGTGGCTAGAACCAATCTGAATACATTATGTCCTCACCTAGTCTATTTATCCTGTGAATTTCAAAATGTATATTGAGGTAAGCTATATATATGTGCATTCCAGTTTAAAACATATTCTGGATATTTTTTTTCTTCAAAGTTACAAATCTAAACAAGTTTTTTTAAAGTATAATGGACTTTTATGTATACATAATGTCAGTCACATTATAACTCAAACATAAACATCAAAGATAGTTACTCCGCATTTTTGTGATTGATCATTTTTGTGATTTGATGCATCATTTTGTGATGATGCACAGATGGATCATTAGTGCCACAGATTATTATTAGTTTTTGCACTATACATATTTTCTGAAAAGGACAGATGTCACTGGAACTGTTGTTGTCCTCTTTGAAATATTCATGTTTTTGCCTTTGTTTTTAAATACTCTTTAAGCAATGGTTGCATAGGAAAAGAAGTAGTCACACTTCATAAATATTTAGAAACATACACATTGATTATTCTTATTAAAACTACATGGAGCAGAACCCCCACATATCTACATTTGACCTTCTCCTATCCTCTACATCTCCTATTTTTTTCCCTTTTGAAAATAATCTAAAAACATTATTGCACTTCTTAAATAAAAGAAAGGAGGTATTAGGGAGTTATACACTGCCTAATATCATGTGCATTATGGCTTCCCAGATTTGAAATGACTTTGTCATACACTGTATTTGTATGCTAGGTATTTGCATATTTGATGGAGTAAGGTGTTAGTCTGAGTACTCTTTGGGGCCTTGTTCATCTTTGTAGATTAGACCTACCCTGTACGGCAGATAGCATGGGTGGAGAGCTAGATAGCTTTAAGGTTTCTTTCTATAGATATAATAGTCAGTGTTAATATGAATGTGTGCTTGTGTTTCTTCAAGACTTAATGCAAAACTTGGAGCCGAGGAATCAGTAGAAATAAGGTGTAGTTCTAAGCTATTTGAGATCTCAATCTCAGAGTTTTGGGGGTTTTCTAGCCTTCTTCCATAACTCCCCAAAACCTGCCCTGTGTAGCAGAAATGGTGCAGCTATTGTTTTGTAAGTTCTGCTGGAGGTAGCAAAGTGTTCATATAGGAATAATCAGGATATAATACAATTTGATGATGATTTTTTTTCTTTTTTTTCTTTCTTTTCCTTAAAAAGAGAAAGGTAAGGAAATGTGATAACTTGATTAGTTTCAGCAGCATGATCTTTATCTATGCAGATTACAGAATGAGGACAGGCTTTTCTAACCATTAGTCTTAGCTGGGATCTAATAACATTTTGTCTGCAATATAAAGACTAGGGTATCTTCACTTCTCAGCTGTCAAGTGAAAAGTACGTAATATCTATATATGTACATATTTGACATCCAGCCCTCAGAAGTTCTTTGTACAGATCTGTTCCTTAGCAGGCAAAAACTATGGCCAGTTTTCATTACAATTTATATAGTACTTAGCAGTCAAAATACATTAAGATGACAGTCTGATATGCTGGGTTAGAAAGCCTTTAAGCTGTTGATACTCACTTTAAATATAATATCACAATAATGCTCCAAGTAGCACTTTCTTTATGTGGGAAGGATGTAAACCTGTAAACTGTGTGGGAAAATAATGGAAGATTGGTCAGGAGGATTGTAAACATGCTCAAGTGACTTGCAGCTGGGGTGTAGAAAAACACATATATCATACTAATTGTTGTTTAGCCTTGTGTGTTTGACAAGTAGAACATCTGTGTTTAGATAACATAGGCCTGTGATAGACTTAGAGGCACCCAATTGAACATGCTTGAGATTCCTGCCCTGCTGCAGGAAAGATCAAAGCACAGTGGTAAACTACGCCTGTGCGAATCCCTGATATACAGGCGAAAACAGCAGGTTCAGTGATCCTCCAGCATGGACCGAGCTCCGCGGTGCCTGCATCCCCACTTGTGTGCCTCTGCCTGGGTGCTGCTTCGGGGATCCCCTGGTTGGCGAGGTAACGAAAATAAATTTACTCTTTGCATTTCATCCGTGGTTTTGTGGTTGTTCCTGCATCCTGCCTGTGCTGGCTCACACATTTGGTGTAGTTGGCAGGATCCAGGAACAGCTATGCCATGGTCAGCAAAAAAGTCGGGGACCTGGGAGGCCACGATGGTGACTCCCCATGTTCCGGGATGGCCCAGTTCTGAGCGCTGGACCCCCGTGGCCACTTTCCTGGCTACATGGGCTCCACCGGAAGCATGGCCTGAAATAGATGACGGGGCGGTGGTTATCTCCCAGACAATTGAAACGGTTATGCGCGGATTGCTATGGAAAGCGGCATCGGATTCTTCTCGCAAGTTAGCAGAGAGATTGGGATGGTTATTAGTTACCGATCTTAGAGCTCTTGACCATGAAGTTGTTGCATTATGGAGTAAAATGAGAGAATTGGAAGTCGGGACTTTACAAGATGCAAAGGCGATCGTGCAAGAAGTAATTACTTCTCAAGCAGAATGGTGCCATGGGTTGCAAGATACTGTAGAACGGTTGATAGTGCATATTGCTAATAAACGAGGGGGGAGGGAGGGAGTGAACGGCTGTGTGGTGCTTAGTTGCCGGCCAGGGTTAAACCACGACAGTCCTTTTTGGCACCCAACGTGGGGCATGAAGGGTTCAAGATAACAACAGATTTGATTGGAATGTGCTAGATTGCATTTATAATTTTTATTGCTGTTTAGCTATTAATTGGCAGGCTTCTGTGCTTGCCATGGGGCGTGCTTGCCTCACTGTATGTTAGAGTCTAGTGCTTGTTAGTGGCTGCTTTTTGCTTTTGCTGCTTGCTGTACTGCTGTACTGCTTATCATCTTACTCTGCTGTGCCTGGGAACATTTTGATAACATCAATGGCTCATGCATTGATCACAGGATCCAATTCGGACAGGGTAGTAGTAATGAGAAGTATCAAAATGCAGCTTTTGAGAGGAGCACCTGCCTCACTAAAACCCTTGATTATACCAGCAGTCACAAATGCTACGGGTAATGTAGGCGCCCTAGCAGATACCTTGAGGGAAATTGGGGCTGTAACTTCAGGACCATCTGTGCGGGTGGTGAATAAAGGAAAGCCAGCAAAACCGAAAGGAGTTACATCACAGGTGACAAGGAAACAAATGTGGAATGGTCTTGTACAAGCTGGTGTCCCACGATCAGAAATAGATGGGATCACAACATCAGAAATGTTTTGCCGATGGCAAAAGTTAGCATTTACGCAAAAAAGCCGGCTGCCCCTGGCCCCACCACCAACTCCGCGCCCACCCTCCACCCCCGCCTGCCACCTCAAGGCAAGGCACTACCTGGCAAATGCCAAAACAGCAGAAATGAAGGTTTGGCAGGTCCCCCAAAATTGCCGCCACTATAGCCTCTTAGACCGATGCCCCTATGTTCCTTTAACTATAGAGTGGCAGTCTGGGGGGATTTTATTTGTGTTAGCTCTGCTGGATACTGGAGCTGAGGTTAATGTATTACATATTAATATTGATAATAAAGAAGCCACATCACAGATCTGTGGATTAGGGGGAAATCCAACCCCTGCCCTCCGAGCTAAGGTTACCTTAACAATAGGAAATGCCACTCCATTTACGACGACAATGTTAATTGCCCCAATTAAAGAATATATCTTGGGTATTGATGTCTTGGCAGGACAAACAGTTGAAACTTTAAATGGTCACTTCCGCTTCAGAACTTCGCAAGCGGGATTTGCCATTCGATCTATAACTGTCTTGCGTGTATTCCTGAAGTGGGATCCTGTTCTGCTGCCCGTGCCTACCAAGGTGGTAACTGTAAAACAATATCGTATTCCGGGGGGGAGGAGGAAATTACTCAAACCATTCAGGCACTTCAATAAGTGGGAATCGTTAGGGAAACTATGACTGCTTTTAATAATCCTATTTGGCCTGTTCGAAAACCAAACAGCACTTGGAGAATGACTGTAGATTATAGAGAACTGAATAAAGTCACCTCCCTACTTGCAGTTACGGTACCAGACATGGTTACTCTTATAGAAAAAATCAGCAAAAATTTACAACCTGTTGAGGGGGTGGCGATATGTATTCACTGCTGTGGATACAGTGTCAGGACAATTTTTTGCTAAACCCACCAAATATGCTAATCAACATTGCACAGTTGAAGTTTTAGAACAACTCATTCATCAATACGGACCTCCTCATCAAATACAAAGTGACCAAGGAACACACTTTAGTGGACATAACGTCCAAGATTGGGCTCAAGGGCTAGGGATAGATTGGATATTCCACATTGCCTACCATCCCCAAGCTAATGGCTTGACTGAAAGAATGAATGGGATGTTGAAGGAACAATTAAAAAAGCTAACCAGTACTAAAACTTTACAACATTGGAGTTCACATCTTGCTAAAGCAGTTTTTTTGTTAAACAGATGGAATATTCATAATCAAACACCCTATGATCATATTACAACACCTCCCATACAAAACATGGTGAGGATTGAAATTCTTCCAGATGGTATCTCTCCCAAAATATTAACTACAGGGGAAATGGAATTGTTTACATGGATGGATTGCGTGGTGGGAACGCGACCTATTAGCCTAGATGTGAAGATTCATATAAAACCCCCTGAGAATGCAATATGGTTCTGTACCCCAACTTCTCTTATTTTACATCCTCTGTTGATATCAGATTCTCAAATTCTTGTGTTTCAGGTATCTTCAATGAATACCCATGCCTTATCTAGAGGAGATAGCATTGGAACAGTGTTATTGGTGTCGTGAACCTGTCCTGGTTTCAGCTGGGATAGAGTTAATTTTCTTCTTAGTAGCTGGTACAGTGCTGTGTTTTGGATTTAGTGTGAGAATGATGTTGGTAACACTCTGATGTTTTAGCTGTTGCTAAGTAGCGCTTATCTTAAGCCAAGGACTTTTCAGTTTCCCATGCTCTGCCAGCAAGCAGGTGTGCAAGAAGCTGGGGGGAGCATAGCCGGGGCAGCTGACCTGAACTAGCCAAAGGGGTATTCCATACCATGGAACATCATGCCCAGTATATAAACAGGGGGGGAGTTGGCCTGGAGGAGTGGATCGCTGCTTGGGCATCGGTCTGTGAGTGGTGAGCAATTGCATTGTGCATCACTTGTCTTTTCTTGGGTGTTATTTCTTTTTTTTGTTATATTCCTTTTCATTATTATTATTATTATATTTCATTATTATTATTGTTAGTATTATATTTTACTTTAGTTATTAAACTGTTCTTATCTCAACCCACGAGTTCTACCTTCTTTCCCGATTCTCCTCCCCATCCCACTGGGAGCGGGGGGGGAGGGGGGAGTGAGGGAGCGTCTGCGTGGTGCTCGACTGCTGACTGGGGTTAAACCACGACATGCATCAAATGAAACAATCTACTGGTGGTGCCTGGCTGGCTGAGTGGTTTAATTCCCTGACAGGATGAGTGGGACACCTGATTCAAAGTATTATTGTAGGGATATGTTTATTCCTTTTTCTATATGTGTTTATTACGTGCCTCTGTAAATTACCCTGCCCTACGCCCTGCAAGCCCAAATGGACACCTCCAGCTTTGCCAGCCCCAGCGGAAGTGGTCCCTCGAGTGAGGGGGTGGAATGTGGGGAAACAACGGAAGATTGGTCAGGAGGATTGTAAACACGCTCAAGTGACTTGCAGCTGGGGTGTAGAAAAACACATATATCATACTAATTGTTGTTTAACCTTGTGTGTTTGACAAGTAGAACATCTGTGTTTAGATAACATAGGCCTGTGATAGACTTAGAGGCACCCTATCGGACATGCTTGAGATTCCTGCCCTGCTGCAGGAAAGATCAAAGCACAGTGGTAAACTACGCCTGTGCGAATCCCTGATATACAGGCGAAAACAGCAGGTTCAGTGATCCTCCAGCATGAACTGAGCTCCGCGGTGCCTGCATCCCCGCTTGTGTGCCTCTGCCTGGGTGCTGCTTCGGGGATCCCCTGGTTGGCGAGGTAACGAAAATAAATTTACTCTTTGCATTTCATCCGTGGTTTTGTGATTGTTCCTGTGTCCTGCCTATGCCGGCTCACACAACTGCGATAGCTCTGCAGGCTGAAGTTCAGTTTATTGTGGATGGGAGAGACAAAGAAATAAGTCACAGTAAAAACAGCTAGAAAGTTAAGAAAAAATAGATCTTGGCTCCTGAGACCAAACAGATCTGCTTGCTGGATGTCCTGCCAGATGATGGGGGAGGATAGCTGTCTGAAGGTTTTTAAGGTTTTATCAGAGCTGGGTAATAGAACTGACTGACAATCTGATTCGAGAATTCCAATCAGCCATGCACTGATGTGTTGACCAATAAGTCAGTGGCTTGCTAAGCCTTGTCATTACCTAATATGTTTTTGTTTAACAACTTGAGGCCTTGCAGGGGAGCTCTGCACCATTGTCTCTGCTTGTTTTATTCTTTTTCCCTGCTTCAGAGCTCTGTTTGGTTCAGAACCTAGCAGCGTGAAAGGCTCTCCACAGGAGATATATATATATGTATTTCTGGTATGTTTATGCTACAGTTGTTTGATAATATTACTGAGTTAGGCCATCTGAACTGTTGAAATCATACAAGCTAATTACCTATCTAGAAAGTGGAGGCAATATTATGACCAGTATCAGCACTTAGAGATTTTATAATTACTGAAGCAATATAATTGCTTGTTTTGCATTATTGAACCAAATTGCTGTTGACATTTATTCCTACAAAAAGGAGATTTCTTACTGTATGAGTTTGAAACTTTGATTTAGGTTTCTTGGTATAGCATACTATACATATGCATATATAGTCCAATATTTTTTTTCAGAATTGTATCTGATTTTGTGGATCAACTTTTGCATTTACAAGCTGCTGCACAGTTTTTGTTAAGAATTTTTTTGTGCTTTGATATTGTGAGAAATGTGAATGTGATTCGTGTGAGTAAAAAAAAACAGAATAGAAGAGGGAGGATTGGTTCATGTAGATATGAAGACATAGTTGAGTGAAAGCACCATTGTTTTAATGCAACTGCGGACCCTAACAGGGAAGATTGTGTAATCACAAACTGCAGAAGTTCCTTTATCTATGGGGTTGTAAGTTTCTAAGTGGTACAAGCTTAAAACCGATTGGGGGACAATTGATTACCAGAAGGAATGACAGAAGACACGCGCTGCACGAGATAAGAAGGCGAAGAGTTCAAGCTTAAAAATCTGTATAAAGGTCGCTGAGGAAGACTCTTACTTCATCCCAAGACCCCCGCCCAAGACCACCAAGAGGCAGTGCGCATATGAAAAAGACTTACAAAACTCATTTTAATACGAAGCGAAGAACAATTTGCATATCGCATCACCCTGTTAAATATGTAAGAGTATAGACTATAAACGCTATATGCTGCTTTCTGTAGGTGTGCGTGTTGGTAGAGCCCAGGCTCCCCGCGCACCCAGCGCTGTTTGCTTGCCTTTATTCGCTAATAAACCAAGTTCCTGTTAACGTATTGTTTCGGGACTCGGTCATTTATCACAATATGCCAATACTTTGGCATCTAAATACCTGTTCAAATGCATAAGCCTGATGATTTTAGTAATATGTGTCAGTGATCCATTACAGGCAAAACTGTGAGAGCAGTTATTTATGTTTGCAAAATTTAAGGCCTGGATGAGTCCCAGTTGGAGTTCAGACATTTAATTGTTTGTGTGCTTACTCTCTCGCTTTCTTTTAAAATTCATCTTCTGTACTTAAAAATTAATTCTTCATGTCCTATCCAAATATATTTAAAAAGAGCTCCCTCCCAATAAGATTTTTTTAATGATGTGACATGTATGCTGTTTTACTTTTCTACCCAAGAGCAAGGTAGCCAACTGAGGGAGCACAATTCTGTCATGTTCTGAGCCTGACTGATAAGACAACCAGGAGCCAAGTCTCAAAAAAGATGTGGCACTGCACTGTTACAATATTGCATCAATGCGGTGGTATTTCAGTACATACAGAGTGTCATTATTTTTCACAGGTAAAATCTAACTTGATTTTTACTATTTTCTTTTTGGATGAATCATCCTTAAGTCTGAAAATATTATTGAGGAAATACCACTTGAAAAAATGTTCATGGAAGTAGAAAAAGCACACACATTTTGTATTGAGTTTTGTTGCTGTCTGTGCATGGATCAGACTGAACAAAACACTCCAAAAAAGAGTAATATCTGTGCATAATTTGAACACATGACTAAAGGCCAGAAACTCCATTAATTTATCTACACAGAAAAGTTAGGAAAAAAATGAGACTCTATGATCCATTAAATGGACTTAGTAACAATTATCTACCATATGTAGATGCTCTCTGATCACTATGATTTGTTGTTACTATGATGTTCTGAAGGTAGAAAGTAATATATTAGTATAGCTATTATCATTATGTTATTGGTATAGTATTTATTAAATCAATTTTCCAAGTGTAAGGTTTTTCTTTTAACTTTACTTTCAGTTACATGCAGTATTTATGCACTTAAGTTTTAAATTATTTTTGATAGTGTCTTTCAGATTTACTCATCTTAGCCTAATCATGCAAATATCTAAGCACATGTATAGCTGTACTCATATGAGTGGTTTCACTGAAAAAAAGACAGTAGGACTGGTTGTATGGGCAAAGCTTTGGGCATGTGTAGCTTAAGCAGCAGAACTGTGGTATGCTTTACAGAGACAGAGGAGACAGGTTTATTAACTTCAATTTAAAATGTGCATTTCCCCATAGATAGTTTTTAACCTCTGAATCTACAAAATGTAGTGATGAGTTTGTGATGCAGAACTGGAACAGAGGCTTGCCAAACTCATCTCTCTCATATTTAGAAAGACTGCTAAGTATAGAAACAGGTGAATTGGGCTAGATTCAAACTGGGGAAATCCACAGATGTAAAAGTCTTTGTAGCTTGTTAGTAATACTCTGAGACATTGTGGTGGGTTAACCTTGGCTGGCCACCAGGTGCCCACCAAGCTGCTCTATCACTCCCCTCCTCAGCAGGACAGGGGGGGAGAAAATAAGATGAAAAAGAACTCATGTGTCAAGATAAAGGCAGCTTAATAAAGAAAAAGCAAAGGTTGTTTGCAGAAGCAAAGGAAAACAAAAGATTTATTCTCTACTTCCCATCAGCAGGCGATATCCAGCTACTTCCTGGGAAGTAGGGCTTCAGTATGCGTAGCGGTTGCTCCGGAAGACAAATGCCATAATAACGAATGCCCCCTCTCCTCCTCCTTTCTCCTAGCTTTTATTGCTGAGCAGATGTCATATGGTATGGAATAGCCCTTTGGTCAGTTTGGGTCAGCTGTCCTGGCTATGTCCCCTCCCAACCTCTTGCCCATCCCCAGCCTACTGGCCTTTGAGGATGAGGGGGGATGTTGGAGAGACAGCCTTGATGCTGTGTGAGCACTGCTCAGCCAAAACACTGGTGTGTTATCAACACCTTTCTAGCTACCAAGACAGAGCACAGCACTATGAGGGCTGCTGTGAGGAAAGTTAACTCCATCCCAGCCAGACTCAATACAGACATCCAGCCACCCAATGAATGCTAATGTTAAAACTTTGAGAATGGAGTCTGCTTTCTTGACAGAATTTATTAAATCAAACGCTGACCTTTTTAAAACCAGTAAAAGCAAGAGCTTCCTCTATCTGAATGTACAAACAAAATCTCTAGAATTACTGTCTTGCAAGCATACTGTACAACCTGTTGCCCTACCCTTTTGTAAAAGGGTTGCCATACAATGATGGCACAAATAGTGTCAAAAACCTGCAATCAGAATGGTCTCCTAAGACTCTCCTATCCCAAGCATGCTATTAATTTGTACCAAAGGAGCAATTTTTGGCTACACAACAGAAAGAAGAAAAGATTGCTATTAACAATATGAGTTCCTGTTACTTACAGTGAAAAGTGACAGTAATAGTGTCTGGCAGGAACCTTAGGCTCTGTATGGGTGAGCAGCATAGTTGAAGCAGTAAGTTTTATAGAATCAGTTTGGCATGTTGTCCTGGTTTCGGCTGGGACAGAGTTAACTCTCTTCTTAGTAGCTGGTACAGTGCTGTGTTTTGGATTTAGTGTGAGAATGATGTTGATGACACACTGATGTTTTAGTTGTTGCTAAGTAGCACTTATCTTAAGCCAAGGACTTTTCAGTTTCCCATGCTCTGCCAGCAAGCAGGTGTGCAAGAAGCTGGGAGGGAGCATAGCCAGGACAGCTGACCTGAACTAGCCAAAGGGGTATTCCATACCATGGAACGTCATGCCCAGTATATAAACAGGGGGAGTTGGCCGGGAGGGGCAGATCGCGGCTCTGGCATCGGTCAGCGGGTGGTGAGCAATTGCATTGTGCATCACTGGTTTTTTTCCTTCCCCCCCCTCCTTTTTTTTTGTTGTATTCCTTTTCATTACTATTATTATTATATTTCATTATTATTATTGTTAGTATTATATTTTACTTTAGTTATTAAACTGTTCTTATTTCAACCCACGAGTTTTACTTTTTTTTTTCCTTTCCTCCTCCTCACCCCACTGGGAGGGGGAGGGGGAAACGGCTGCGTGGTGCTTAGTTGCTGACTGGGGTTAAACAATGACAGCCTTTTTGGCGCCCAACGTGGGGCAGGAAGGGTTGAGATAACGACAGATCTGATCAGAGTGTGTTAAAACAAACTTGTTTATCACCCAGAGATCAGCTCCCATGACTGCAGCTACTCAAACTCTGGCGACAGGCACTGCAGCTACTCTAATCCCTATGACACATGTTTACTCTGAAAGGCAGTGGACGAGTCTTAGTCCTGTCTTGCAAGGACATGGGGGGGTCTATTTTCAGTTATTCCTGAATGAAATTGGTGCAAAGTATTAGTTTCCTTATTTGTGGAAGAAATGTCAATTTCTTGTCTCTTGGACTTCTGTGAAAATTTTGTCAGTGAAATAGGAATAGTGAACTGCACAATGATTTTAACATTGCCCAGTAGGAGAGATGAAACCAGAATTCCTGAGTTGCAAAGCAAGCGGCAACTGTGTTGTAAGTATATGGATTTGAGATGCAGGTACCTTGGTATTTTTACCATTGCAGCATTTTCCTTTAACTTGTTTATTTGGAAGGCAAAGAGGAAACTACTGTTTTTTTCATAGCTTGATTAAAACGATCCTGCTTAGATCTGCTAGACTGTCAGATCAGGCTTGTCTCTGACTCTTTTCCTGCTTTGTTTTTCCATCCATCATTCCTGAGAGCACAGAAGGAGGAATAGATATAGTGTTCTGTGCTTGCTTAGGCCTCTGCAAATAACAATTCATCAACATTCTAGCTTTAAAAATGACCATTCTTTGACTTGGTAGAGCATTACAATTTACCCAGTGTTCCCTGGTGTCAGGAAAATCACATGACTGGTCTCTGAAAAGAGAATTCCACAATATATTCTTGGAGTTATTAATAAAAATAACCACTGTGTTGAAGGGAAAGTGCATGAAAGTCTTTGTTGTGTGACCTTGATATTTCACGGATATTTCTTGGAGAAAAATGTTCAAAATAATAACCCCCCCAAAAGCAAGAGCAAAAAAAACCAACCCACAAAATGTTGTTAGAGGACTTTCTGTCTATAGAGGGTCTTTTATTATTGTTGTTTAAGAGCTGTTGTTACACTTGGGAAGAGTGATGCAATCAAAGCAACTGGCTGCTGGAGATCTTTTTTAATGCATTGCTTTGACATGGTACATATGCTCTGCAAATAAATACAGAATTAGTGTTCCTGTTGGAAGGATTTTGTGAGAATGAGTGATTTGTCTTCCTTATGAAAGGTCCATATATTTTCTTCTATTAGCTGTTTATCAGGCTGCTGTTTTTCTGCTTGTGGATTCTGAGATGGAATTCAGCTTGTAAGCAGATATTCTGTAGACAACTAAATTGATCACGAGGATGAACTGAACAGCAGCACCAGTGTTGGAGGGTAGCCTTTACAAACTGTCTCTCTGTCCTGTTCTGGCCCCTCCATCCTCTTGTTATTTTTCAGTCATAGTTGTTTGCCATTAACTGTCCTCCAGAAAGTTACAGGAGGAATGGAAAACCTATCCGCTCTGTGTGTGTGTGTGTATGAGTTTGCTTTTATTCGGAGAGAACCTCTCCGGTACAACAGAAAAAGAAGGCAAACACTGAGTCTGCACTGAATTGTTGCAAACCAATCTATAATGCCATCAGAGAATGCAACACTTAGTATTGCTTGTCTTTTTTTAAAAACAAAATGACAACCAAATCCCCAGCACACAAAATCCAGGATACTTGCTTAGGAAGTATTGCTTGCTGTTTTATCAAGCTGCTGCTATCATGATTTATTTTAATTGTTTGCATTGCATACATATAAATGTTTGAGAAGTTGATGGGAAGTGAGAGATAACATGTTACTTGACAAAACTGACTTTCAAAAGTTTGATTTGCTCTTAGCTAGTGTAGAAAAGAACTGCTGGAGCTGGGTTGGTTACACAGCTATTGAAGGCCTTTCATGCCAAAAAACCCCTTTTGTACTTCTGTGCTGTTGAAAATTGTGAACTGATGCCAGAGGACTGAAGAGCTAAACACGTGCTGCTGAAGGGGTATTTTGAAATGTCCTGGTCAGAATGGTGGAGAGGAGAGCACATTGTATTTGGTGCTCTACAAAGAAGATTGATATAAGAAACATGCTTAGAAATGGGAAAATCTATACATACTTGTGTATTTTATACAGGTTTTAATGTTTTCTACAGCATGGACTTTTTATTTCATCTTACAATAGCTACATTTTATTATATGATAATAAGCTATTTTATCCACAGGGCCTAATTCTTATCTAGTGCTCGGAATGTGCTAGACATAGAATCTGATTTATTTAGTGAAGTAAACTTTTTTTAAAGAGGTTCTGTGTGATTTTAGGTAAATTGCTTAACCTAGACTTTTCACAGATGGTTGCTAACTGCATGTTTCTCATTTTCTGGGTGACTGACTTGAAATTACAGGATCTGATTTGCAAAAGTGCTGAACTTTCACAGGTGCAATTATAGTCAATGGGAACTATGCTTTGATCATAGAAAGAGTGACATAGTGCTAAAAACCCTGAACCATCACAAATTGGGGACCCGAAATTGTTGGTTACTCTTTACATTAACCTTTTTCTGCCTCAATTTCACCTCTGTACAGTAAGGTTAATAATACCCTTCAGTATAATGAAAGGTTTGTCAATATTTGCAACCTAAGTAGATACTGGAGTAAGTGGCAACCAGAAGCTTCTGACATTTTATTTTGCAAGACTTTTTTAAATAGGAAAAAAACCCCAAACCCTCAGTTAATTCAAATGTTTTCTATTCAACAAAATTAACTGTTCCTTGTATAGGCACTCCTCAGTCTGTTGACTGAATGAGGCATGGGTCCCATAGGAGAAATATTATTGTGATCATGTAGTTAAAGACTCTATTGTAATAGATGCAAACTGGGACCAAGGTAAAATGTTAACTTGTCATGGTTTAACCCCAGCCGGCAACTAAGCACCACGCAGCCACTCGCTCATTCCCCCCACCCAGTGGGATGGGGGAGAGAATCGGAAAAAAGTAAAACTCGTGGGTTGAGATAAAGACAGTTTAATAGGACAGAAAGGAAGAAAATAATAATAATTATAATAATAATATGACAATGATAATACTAAAAGAATTAGAATATACAGAACAAGTGATGCACAATGCAATTGCTCACCACTCGCCGACCGATGCCCAGTTAGTTCCTGAGCAGCGATCCGCCCCTCCCAGCCAACTCCCCCCAGTTTATATACTGGGCATGATGTCATATGGTATGGAATATCCCTTTGGCCAGTTTGGATCAGCTGTCCTGGCTGTGTCCCCTCCCAACTTCTTGTGCCCCCTCCAGCCTTCTTGCTGGCTGGGCATGAGAAGCTGAAAAATCCTTGACTTAGTACAAACACTACTTAGCAACAACTAAAAACATCAGTGTGTTATCAGCATTATTTTCCTACTAAATCCAAAGCATAACACTATACCAGCTACTAGGAAGAAAACTAACTCTATCCCAGCCGAAACCAGGACATAACTTTGCAGGCATTTTCTAAGTTTGAAATGCTTGATTTTGCAACCTGACAAATGTTTTAACACTTTTCTGAGTGCGCAAGTGCCTCTTTTTTCATAACAAATCAAACTGTGGGGGATCATTGTGAATGCCAGAATTTGGAATTCACTCCATAGTTAGCTATTTGAGCTAAGTGAATAAACGGTAACAACAGCAGGTTGTCATCTTTTGTGGAGCAACACTGTGCAGGGAGAGATTTGCTGATGGGCTTTGATATTTGCTGATAGCAGAGTAGTGGTGGGAGTTGGGAATCTTCATGCCAGGCTCTGTAGGGAAGGAATTTCTAACGGGCACGGATTCTTATTCCTTCTGCCTTCTCATCTGTACTGTCCTATCTCAATCTTTTACCTGTTTAAAATGCCCTACAGAAATATTCCAATTGTGGGAAGTTTGGCAACATTAGAAGGAAATAAAAGTTGTGTTTTATAATGGGAAATATTGGATTATCTTAATAAGAGATGCTGCTACGAGTAAATGCCTTTGCTGAAAGATCTGATATATTTTTCAGTATTTTTCAGTTGCAATTAGTTCTATAATTCATTGTTCAGTCCTGATACCATGACTATAGTAATGATAATTAGGAACAAATGAATAAAGAAATTAATGGAAATCCCAGATGTCATGCTCCCATGTCCAGAATAGTATCTGACTTCCCGTTATGAAAGTGAATGTATCACCCATGATATTTAGCTGCTTGTTCTGGGGTTTGAATTACTCAGAAGAATATGCTCAAAAGTGTATGGTCCTAAATTTGAAGAAAACTAGGCATAGCCCTTAGCAATTAATATACCTGAAGACCGTGTACATTTTCCAAAGAACATCCTCTACATAGCTGTTAAAAATCTTATTCTTCCCCCTCCGCACACCTGTTTAGATGCAAAGATAAGGTGCAGTATAGCATGATAATATTTTTTAGTAGAAAGTGTTCAATATTGTCACTTAAATTCACATGACAGATTAAAATAAGAGTTGCTGATACTACTTGCTTCTTCCCCTCTTGGGCCTGGTAAAATGATGCGTACTTGAATTGGATCAAAAAAATCATTAATGACATGAAATTGAGAAATGGATCTGTTAGGTATTTTCTAAGATGCTGCACTGAGTTTCTGATTGTTGCTGCATTAATATGTCAAGTGTTTTTGATTCACACTGTCTGGTAACCATGAGAACACAGGCTTGGATTCTGTTTCTTTTTTTTCTTCTTTTCTTTGTAGAGAAGGCATGTCCTTTTGTATGTGCCCTGCATGGTGCCATTTGAGTTTAGCATTCCTGTCTTCACTGGACCAGGTCCTGAAATCTGCATCTTCCTTTTTCCTCTCTTCTGGACATGGAGACTCACAGACATCTGCACAAGTTCTTGATGTGCCTATAAGACTATGTCAAAAAGAATATTTTCTATTCTATTCTCTTCATCAGTATCAGGATACTACTCTGTTAGGGTATTTTTCTACTTATTTCCTGATGCCCTTTACCACTGATTTCATTGCTTCCCACAAGTCTTTTCAGGGCATAAACCAGAAACATAGATCAGACAAAACTGCTCTTGGGAAAAGGAAGTGATTAAGAAAATGGAAGAATTAAGGTATAAAATACACTTTTCTACTGTGTTTCTTCCTCCTTCCCTTTTCACTGAGGCTTTGTAGTCCAGGGCCTCAGACTAATACCTAGTTGAGGCCATATCCTGTGAAGATGCAGACAAAAGAGTAGAGGACAAGGAGGATTGTTAACAAAAGTGAAAAGTTTAACATGACTATGGTGAAGTAAAATTAGCTCATAGTCCTGATTACTGGACATCATTTACACTGCTCTTTGCATGCCTGATATTGTACTGTAATTTGTATAATGAATACCTAAAAGGGAATGGCACTTGGACTTAACCTCGAGCTGAGGGACATACGACTTTGTTTTCTTCAAACTTACAAAGGTAATAATTGCATTATTGCAATTATATTAAGAAAGAACCAGAAAGAAAAGAAAATGGAGTCAGAGACTCCATTCTACTTTTTAATTCTGGTATTGTCAGTCCATTTTTATATGGAGAGCTTTCAGGTTAAACAGAGATCAGTAGCACTACAAAATCATATATGGATAAATTTTAGGGTTTTTTTTACTGTTCAGGTCATATGAAATGGTGAGCTTTTCTAATGACATCTCAATTCTGAATATCTAACTGAATTTTGAGAAAAAATGTGAAAAACAAGGTGTTTTAAGCAACACCATGTTGCATGGTGCTGTTTTAGCCTTTCTTTGGTTACTGTTGAAATTTTATTTCTTAATGTCCATGATTCATTTAACCAGACTCTCCTTATTAAGACTAGTTCCTAACAGTCAATTATGGTTTTGCTTTATGGGATCCATTAGTTTGATTTGATCTCAACCCTCCCATTTTGCTTTCTTTCTGTGTTCCTGCCTTTTCCTGCCAAATTAAAAACATTTTATATGCATACTAAGAAATTCTTATTCATTGTTCCTTTTATGTGCAACATCTTCACTGTATTCCTTAGTTGTTGAGTGTGTAAAAATATCTCAAAAATTTAAAGCTTGCAGCTTCATCTGAGGGTTTTGGCAGTAACACTGGGAGATAAAATCATGAAGTAGATTAGTGTATGAACAATACCAGACAGAGATGCTAGTGGAATTGCATAAACTGAAAAGCAAAGAAGTCACTCAGATGTGAGGCAAAAGAAAAATATGTGCACTGCAGTTCTGTTGGAATATTCATGCTGATGACTGAAACTGTAAACATCATCCTAAATTTAAAACAAATCCCCCTGTGTTTTTGGTATCAGCATTTGCAATCGAGCAGTATTTATAAAAGTCATTAACGACTCCTGTGTTTAATCCTGAATATGCAGCATTTTCTTTCTTTCACTCACAAACACTGCCATTCCCTCAGCTATGCATATGCCTCCTTCAAACGTAGAAGAGTTAGGTCCTAGGCAGTGTTCTTAACATAGCAGAGAGAGCACAATACCTCTTCCCACTTATGCATGTTAAAATGCATTTATGGTGAAAGTCAGGGTCTTGATATGTTCACTGTTCCCCATTTTAATTTGTTTTATCTGCTGCTATCATAACAGCCTTATCTCTGCAGACAACTGCATGGATAATATTTGGAGATCAGAATTCAAGCCCAGCCATGCAGTGTCATCCATCAATTAAATGTTATTTGATAGTTCTGTCTGTGGCTCAGGTGCCAAGGAGCTCCTGTCTCTGGTTGACAGTCTTTATAGCATCATAAAACATTTCTCAGGGGAAATCTGGATATGGAAGACTTTCCAAATGGAAATGGCTAGAAAAGCCTGGACAAAGTGCAGTTCAGGTTCTAGTGGTGATTCAAAACATTGACTATTAGCTAATGCCTCTGCAGTTCAGAGCTGAAAGATATTTAATTATTTCTGTTATTGCCTTCAACGAAGGAATAAAAAAGCCTCTGTCTCCATCATATGGATGCTTATATGTACTGTGAAGGAGAATATTAAATGTTTCAGTATTGCTTTTCTCATGGATAATTTAATCTTTCATCTGAGAACCATGTAAAACATACTATGTGTATGGGGATACTGTCATCTAACTGCATAAATCTAATTAATTGCAGTTGGCTTTCTCCAAGTGATTCACTGGTTGATTAGTTAGTCTTTCTGTTGTTTTCTTGGGGTTTTGGCTTTTTTCCCTACTATATTTTGAGAGAAACAAAAACATTTCATAAAGAAACTGTGACAGGAATGTGACTCTTGACATAACTAGAGTTTGCAGTTACTGTAGGATCTTTTTGGCTCCTATATATATGGATACTAAGGCTGTCTCTCAATTCTCTCTGCCTGTCATAAGGAAAAATTGTGGTAGATGTGCTAAGGGTTCTGTGCATTAGGTGTTTCAATTGCACAGTTGTGCCTTATGGGTGGATTAATTATTGTAGCACTTGATTAATTTCCTTCTTTTTATCTAGTGCAGATGAGGACAAAGACAAAAGGATGACAAAGGGGATTGCTAAGTGGAGCACTGATCAATAGAGAGTGCTATCCATTTGGGTAATGGACATATACAAGTCCATGGGACTTGATGAGATGCATCCCAGGGTCATGAGGGAACTGGAAGATGTAGTCGCTAAGCCACTTTCCATCATATTTGAAAAGTCATGGCAGTCAGGTGAAGTCCCTGGTGACTGGAAAAAGGGAAACATCACGCCCATTTTTTAAAACGGTAAAAAGGAGGGCCCTTGGAACTACCGACCAGTCAGCCTCACCTCCGTGCCTGGTAAGATCATGGAACAGATCCTCCTGGAAGACATGTCAAGGCATATGGAAGACAGGGAGGTGATTAGAGACAACCAACATGGCTTCACCAAGGGCAAATCGTGCCTAACTAATCTAGTGGCCTTGTACGATGGAGGGACTGTATCAGTGGACAAGGGAAGAGCTACAGACGCCATCTATCTGGACTTCTGTAAGGCCTTTGATGCGTTCTCCCACAACATTCTTACTTCTAAATCGGAAAGATATGGGTTTGATGGAAGGACTATTCGATGGATAAGGAATTGGCTGGATGGCCGCATCCAAAGAGTTACAGCCAATGGCTCAATGTCCAAGTGGAAACCAGTAATGATTGGTGTCCCTCAAGGGTCCATACTGGGACCAATACTACTTAATATCCTCATCAATGACATAGACAGCAGGACTGAGTGCACCCTCAGTAAATTTGCAGATGACACCAAGCTGAGTGGTGCAGTTGATGCCCTAGAGGGAAGGGATGCCATCCAGAGGGACCTTGAGAGGCTTGAGGAGTGGGCCCATGCGAACCTCATGAGGTTCAACAAGGCCAAGTGCGAGGTCCTGCACCTGGGTCGGGGCAATCCCCAGTATCAGTACAGACTGGGGGATGAATGGATTGAGAGCAGCCCTGTGGAGAAGGACTTGGGGATATACTGGTGCATGAAAAATTAGATATGAACCGTCAATGTGCGCTTGCAGCCCAGAAAGCCAACTGTATCCTGGGCTGCATCAAAAGAAGCATGGCCAGCAGGTCGAGGGAGGTGATATCCCCCCTCTACTCCACTCTCGTGAGACCCCACCTGGGATCCAGCTCTGGGGTCCCCAGTACAAGAAAGACATGGACCTGTTGGAGTGGGTCCAGAGGAGGGCCACAAAAATGATCAGAGGGCTGGAACACCTCTCCCATGAGGAAAGGCTGAGAGAGTTGGGATTATTCAGCCTGGAGAAGAGAAGGCTCCGGGGAGACCTTATTGCAGCCTTTCAATATATAAAGGGGGCTTATAAGAAAGACGGAGAGAGACTTTTTACCAAGGCCTGTAGTGACAGGACAAGGGGCCATGGTTTTAAACTGAAAGAGGGTAGATTTAGATTGGACATAAGGAAGAAATTTTTTACGATGAGGGTGGTGAGACACTGGAGCAGGTTTCCCAGAGAACTGTGGATGCCCCATCCCTGGAAGTGTTCAAGGTCAGGCTGGATGGGGCTTTGAGCAACCTGATCTAGTGAAAGATGTCCCTGCCCATGGCAGGGGGGTTGGACTTAGATGATATTTGAAGGTCCCTTCCAACCCAAACCATTCTACGATTCTATGATCTCTGTCATATCACCTGTTAAAGAATTCAGTTGAGATGGGTCCCCTTAGATCTAGTAACCATAAACCACCCAGTACAAGAGCCATTACTCTGTAGCCCTAATATATAGAGGTAAATCTCAGGAGCTCAGTCTTTGAGATATTCGCATGGTTGTTATGAAGATCACTGTGCTTGTTTTATTTAATAGAAGTGATAGCTCTCTACTTCAAACCATTCCCCTGTAGCCACAGAAAAGTAATAGTTTCCTTTCTAGTCATTGTTCAGGAGTTCTATTCAGTCCAAATATGGCTACATTCCTACTAAGTCTTGCCAATTAGGCTATCATGGTCACTTTTATGAATTATGCAATCCAGTGACATTGAGATTGGCTCTAAATGAATCTTTTCTGATGATCATCACATAAATACTTCCTTATCCATACAGGCCCAGTTTTTCTGGAACTGCACTTGCCATGGACCCTTTGGACTCCACAAGGTCCAGGTAGAAGGCCTGTGTATTGGGTTTACGTGGCAAGGTTTTGGTAGTGGGGGGGCTGCAGGGGTGGCTTTTGTGAGAAGACACCAGGAGCTTCCCCCATGTCGGACAGAGCCAGTTTCAGCCAGCTCCAAAACAGACCCACCACTGGTCAAAGCTGAGCCAATAAGTGAAGCTGGTGGCACCTCTTTGATAACATATTTAGCAAAGGGTAAAAAACGCTGTGCTGCAGCTGTGAGAGAGAGGAGTGAGAATATGTGAGAGAAACAACCCTGCAGACACAAAGGTCAGTGAAGAAGGAGGGGGAGGAGATGCTCCAGGCACTGGAGATTCCCCTGCAGCCCATGGAGGAGACTATGGTAAAGTAGGTTGTCCCCCTGCAGCCCATGGAGACCCCATGTTGCAACAGTCTGTTCCTGATGGACTGTACCCTGTGGGAAGGACTCATGCTGGAACAGTTCATGAAGCACTGCAGCCCGTGGGCGGGACCCCACGCTGGAGCAGGGGAAAAGTGTGAGGAGGAAGGAGCGGCAGAGATAAACTGTTATGGACTGACCACAACCCCATTCCCCATCCCCCCTGTGCCGCTCGCAGGGGAAGGGGTGGAGGTAGAAGAGTCGGGAATGACGGAGTGAAGTTGAGCCTGGGAAGAAGGGGGTGTGGGGACAAGGTGTTTTTAGTTTTGTCTTTGCTTCTCACCATCCTACTCAATTTAATTTAATACCAATTAAAAATAAATCTTCCCCAAGCTGAGTCTTTTTTGTCTGTGACAGTAATTGTTGAGCAATCTGCCTGTCCTTATCTCAACCCACGAGCTTTTTTCATCTTATTTCCTCCCTCTGTCTTGCTGAGGAGGGAGAATGAGAGAGCATTGGATGGGCACCTGGCAGCCAGTCAAGTTTAACCCACCACAGCCTGATAACATAGTTCTGGCCTGATGCTCCCCATCTATGGGAGCTATTCTAAAAGCACATGCTCCAGCATGGTTAAATCAGCTTGTGAAGATCATGCAGGAGAAAGATTTCCCTGGCAGACAACTGAAAGTTTCTGAGGTGAGAAAAAATCTCTGTATCGCTCCATTCTGAGTCACTTTTTTAGACTTTTGTATGATGGGCTTTTCTCATTGTCTGCTCCTTTTTACAAGGTTTTTATCTTTCAATGTGCCTTTGCTTCTTCAAGCCAGTAGGGCCCTCCTGCTTAATAGGAGCTCTCCTGCTGTTCACTTTCCTTTACTCCCCTTCTCCTTCAGAGTACAATATTACCTTTGGCCCCTGATCCTTTCCCATATGTCCCATATGTTTCCATTCAACTCATTCCTGCTTCTCTCCTCTTTTGTCATTCAGTTCTCAGGTCAATATATTCCATCAACAGCTTTCCTATAATTGCTCTCCCACAATAGAGAAGGGAAGAACTAGGAATATTCTCCTTTCCAGATCTTATTAAGCATAACAAGTGGAAGAATTCCCTTCCGCTTCACCTCCCTTCAGAAAGTATGACATCTGGCTGTGGTTTTTTGTTTCTAAATTTGACAATCCAAAAGATCTGCCAAGAAAGGGTCCTGTAGTATGTAAGATAAGAACTAAAGTTCTCAGAAATTCTGAAAGTGGCTACAATGTATAGGTAATAGTTTAAATATACCTACATTTTAAAATGAAATAGTTTTAGCATTTAATTTCAGTGGGAGTGAACTTGGATTAATGTTACCAGACTCTATCATGCCATTTTGAAGAGGCTTCCTGTTGGACGTAGTAACTGTTTTCCGTACTGATTATTTTTTCAAGTTCAAATCTTTATATGAAATAAGCTCTGAGGCCAAAACCATAAGGTTTTTATTAGGAAGTTATTACTTAGCTATTGGGGAACTCCTTGTTTTTAGGAT
The DNA here is from genome assembly GCF_018139145.2 of Gymnogyps californianus. NCBI lineage: Eukaryota > Metazoa > Chordata > Aves > Accipitriformes > Cathartidae > Gymnogyps > Gymnogyps californianus. The sequence goes on along the minus strand of NW_026113995.1, from coordinate 130,205 downwards.
ACTGTTGTTCTAAGGAGCTGTTGTTTAATTCTCAGATGATAAATGGAGAAGAAAGTCAAATAAAATGGGACATGTAACACTGAAGAACCAAAATTGTACTTTATTTAAAACCTTTGTTGTCCCTTCTTTTCCTCTCACTTCTCCATTTTTCCTATTTCTTTTCTTTCAGCCTTCACTATTACCATCCATCTTTATCTGACACAGTCACTGTTAGCCCCAGACTACTGTTTTCATATATAAAAAACTGTTTCAGAAATGACCCTAGAGGCAGAGGTGACACCTCACAATGTTGTAAAAATGATGTTGGCACAAATTAAGGAAAATGGGAGGGAAGAGGATCAAGGAAAAGGACTGAGCCATTCCTACTCCTTTTTGAAGCTAGGAGCTCAACCTTTGTGTTTCCCTAATTTAATTCAGTGGGATAAACTTTTAGTTTGAATCAGAGAAAATAGCTGAAAAATTAGATGTATTTTATTTTATTTTTACCAGGTTTTTTGCTACCAGTATCTACTTTTTTTCCTTTCTCTAGTTTATTTGCATCAACTGATTGTCCTGGTTTTGGCTGGGATAGAGTTAATTTTCTTCCTAGTAGCTGGTATAGTGCTGTGTTTTGGATTTAGTATGAGAATAATGTTGATAACGCACTGATGTTTTCAGTTGTTGCTAAGTAGTGTTTATACTAAGTCAAGGATTTTTTCAGCTTCTCATGGCCAGCCAGCAAGAAGGCTGGAGGGGGCACAAGAAGCTGGGAGGGGACACAGCCAGGACAGCTGACCTAAACTGGCCAAAGGGATATTCCATACCATATGACATCATGCCCAGTATATAAACTGGGGGGAGTTGGCTGGGAGGGGCAGATCGCGGCTCGGGAACTAACTGGGCATCAGTCAGCAAGTGGTAAGCAATTGCCTTGTGCATCACTTGTTCTGTATAGTCTAATTCTTTTAGTATTAATATTGTCATATTATTATTATTATTATTATTATTTTCTTCCTTTCTGTCCTATTAAACTGTCTTTATCTCAACCCACGAGTTTTACTTTTCTTCAATTCTCTCCCCCATCCCACTGGGTGGGGGGAGTGAGCGAGTGGCTGTGTGGTGCTTAGTTGCCGGCTGGGGTTAAACCATGACTCTGATGCAAATAGAAACTTTGGTGACATTTCTGCTGCTATTCATTAGCTTGAAAACTCAGGTTAGAGGGATCAACTGAAGCAAAGGCAGGTTAGTAGTCTGAGTACACAGGTTATGGTTAGTGAAAAATAATTTACTGTGATTGTATATTTATCTGAATGAATTACTTTAAGATTAAATAAAATATGCTTAGCTGTAGGTTGATAATTATGTGGCACCCTTGAACCTTAAGCAGCTTAAATAATTCAGTGTCAGCATAATAAGAAAAAAAAGTGTTCTGTATTTTTGTTTTTAATGTAATATATTGGTCTCATTTCACTCATGCTTTCTGATACATTGTGATGGAAAGAATCCAGTTTGCTGTGTACTTTAGCACTGATATCCTGCAAAGACCTCTGGATTGCTGTTTAAAGTTTAGCTAGTGTGTGTGCGGTGTATGAGGCACTGAACATTATATGTGGTTTTCTGTGTTCTGCACTGAGGAATTTAGTCTAAGAAATCTTTCATGGGCTTTACTCTTTCATCTTGTCCTGGTTTCGGCTAGGACAGAGTTAATTTTCTTCCTAGTAGCTGGTATAGTGCTGTGTTTTGGGTTTAGTAGGAAAATAATGTTGATAACACACTGATGTTTTTAGTTGTTGCTAAGTAGTGTTTATACTAAGTCAAGGATTTCTCAGCTTCTTGTGCCCAGCCAGCAAGAAGGCTGGAGGGGCACAAGAAGCTGGGAGGGGACACCATCAAGACAGCTGACCCAAACTGGCCAAAGAGCTATTCCATACCATATGACATCATGCCCAGTATATAAACTGGGGAGAGTTAACTGGGAGGGCGGATCGTGGCTCGGGAGCTAACTGGGCATCGGTCAGCGGGTGGTGAGCAATTGCATTGCGCATTGTGCATCACTGGTGGTTTTTTTTTCTTTTGTTGTTGTTTGGTTTTTTTCCCTTCCTCCCCCTCCTTTTTGTTATATTCCTTTTCATTACTATTATTATTATTATATTTCATTATTACTATTGTTAGTATTATATTTTACTTTAGTTATTAAACTGTTCTTATCTCAACCCACGAGTTTTACTTTTTTTTCCCTCTTTCCTCCTCCTCACCCCACTGGGAGGGGGAAGGGGGAAGCGGCTGCGTGGTGCTTAGTTGCTGGCTGGGGTTAAACCACGACAGCTTTTTTGGCGCCCAACGTGGGGCGTAAAGGGTTGAGATAACAACAGATCTGACCAGAGCGTGTTAAAACGACTTTGTTATTTGTTGTATTGTATTAGTTTAGTGGTCGCCGGTCACAATGTTGGGTTATTGGCTCTTAGAGTTGTGGCGTTCGTTCTTAGAGTTTTGTTATGTATCACCTCACTTGCCGTATATAGTCCCTGTGCTGCTGCTTATCACCCATAAGGTGAGGTGGATTAAGGTTTTCGCTTTGCTTTACTATGTAACACTGATTTATGGTACGATAAAATTATCAGTTGTGGGACTAATCCGGTATTTGTACTCAGCATTGCCGTTATCTCCGTACTTCGGGAGCTATCTAGCGGAAACTGTTAATAATTACACCCTTTACCTTTTCTCCTCGGAGAGCCAATCTATGGGGGAGACACCTTCCTTCACCTTCCCCTCCTCCTCCTCCAGGCTAATTACAGTAGTGTTTGAGAATTTTGAAAATTTTGAATATCCTTGGAATGTTGAAACTAACATGGTTCTATTGCTAGGAACTAGCTTGTTCCTGAATGTGGTTCAGGTCTTGTTCAGGGTTAAACACCTATTTAAGAGGATCACCCAGAGATCTGCCCCAAGGCTGGAGAGTTATGAGTGGCAGGGTGTGTGGGGTAGCATGAGTAAATGCCTAGGACGGTGGGCACCTCCAGTGTTTTGGAACTTCACCCTTGAACAAGTGCAGAATCCTGAAAAACTAGTAGAACATTTGGAAAAAGTATGCTGTCACCCCGACAATTCCAGGGAGACACAAATCACTGCAATGTGCTGGGGCCTGGCTCATGCCTACCGAGCTCTGTTTAACATTATTCAAGGGGAAGCGAAGGTCTCTGGATCTGACAACAAGATGACAGCCACTGCAGCCCCTCCAGCCCCGGCGACAGGCACTGCAGCCACTCCGACCCCAGCAACAGACGCTGCAGCCACTTCGACCCCCATGACAGACACTGCAGCCTCTCCGGCCCCCGTGACAGACACTGCAGCCACTTCGACCCCATGACAGACACTGCAGTCTCTCCGGCCCCGGCAACAGGTACTACGGTTACTGCAACGCCTGTGACGGGCACTGCAGCTGAACCGGAGAACCAACCTGTGCCAGTATCAGTCGCTCCTATACAGAAGAAGAAATATACAAAAAAATCAGCTCGTTTAGCGAAGGATGAAGATGAACCAGGGCCATCACGAGAACAGGAGGAAGAGGCAGAACCAGAAGTAATCACCTGATCTCTATCCCTGAGTGAGCTGCGGGATATGCAAAAAGATTTCAGCCTTCGTCCAGGTGAGCACATTATCACCTGGCTGCTCCGATGCTGGGACAATGGGGCTAGTAGCCTGGAATTAGAGGGTAAGGAAGCCAAGCAGCTGGGATCACTTGCTAGGGAAGGTGGCATTGACAAGGCGATTGGAAAAGGGACACAAGCCCTCAGCCTCTGGAGGCAACTCCTGTCAAGTGTGAAGGAAAGGTATCCCTTCAAGGAAGATGTTATATGTCAACCAAGCAAGTGGACTACCATGGAAAGAGGTATTCAGTACCTGAGGGAATTAGCTGTGCTAGAGATGATTTTTTATGACCCGGACAGTTTACAATTACCCAGAAATCCAGATGAAGTTCAATGCACACGACCCATGTGGCGGAAGTTTGTACGGAGCGCACCATCATCGTATGCCAACCCATTGGCAGTACTAACTTGGAAAGACGAAGAGGCACCGACAGTGGATGAAATGGCTCGCCAACTCCGGCAATATGAAGAAAATCTCTCTTCATCCCTACGAGCCTGCATCTTGGCTGTGGAAAAACTGTCCGAAAAGTCCGAAAAACTGATCGAACTGATCAAAAAGTCCTACTCCCCACCTGTACAGACCAATATCTCAGCTATTAGGAGTGAGCATTCCTCTGATCAAGAGAGAGAATGTAGAAGGTATACACCATGGGGTACCCTGTGGTTTTACCTGCGTGACCACGGAGAGGACATGAGGAAGTGGGATGGAAAACCTACCTCGGTCCTAGATGCACGGGTACGTGAATTGAAAGGAAAAACAACCAGAAAAGGGGATTCTTCCAGGAAAGATGCCGCTCCAGTTTCCAGACAAAGTAGAAGGGCTTCTGACCCTCTTGAAGGGACCTCTAAGTCATTTTTACAAGAAGTGAGTAACAAATACTCTGACCAGGATTAGAGGGGCCCTGCCTCCAGCCAGGTGGAGGAAAGGGACAACCGGGTTTATTGGACTGTGTGGATTCGATGGCCTGGCACATCACACCCACAGGAGTATAAGGCTCTAGTGGACACCGGTGCACAGTGTACTCTAATGCCATCAAGTTATAAAGGGGCAGAACCCATCTGTATCTCTGGGGTGACAGGGGGATCCCAACAGCTAACTGTATTGGAGGCTGAAATAAGCCTAACTGGGAATGAGTGGCAGAAACACCCCATTGTGACTGGCCCAGAGTCCCCATGCATCCTTGGCATAGACTATCTCAGGAGAGGGTATTTTAAAGACCCAAAGGGGTACCGGTGGGCTTTTGGTATAGCTGCCTTGGAGACAGAGGGAATTGAACAATTGTCCACCTTGCCTGGTCTCTCTGAGGACCCTTCGGTTGTGGGTTGCTGAGGGTTGAAGAACAACAGGTGCCAATTGCTACCACAATGGTGCACCGGCGGCAATATCGCACCAACCGAGACTCCCTGATTCCCATCCATATGCTGATTCATCGACTGGAGAGCCAAGGAGTGATCAGCAGGACTCGCTCACCCTTTAACAGCCCCATATGGACAGTGCGAAAGTCTAATGGAGAATGGAGACTAACAGTGGACTATCGTGGCCTGAATGAAGTCACGCCACCACTGAGTGCTGCTGTGCCAGACATGCTAGAAATTCAACATGAACTGGAGTCAAAGGCAGCCAAGTGGTATGCCACAAGTGATATCGCTAATGCATTTTTCTCAATCCCTTTGGCAGCAGAGTGCCAGCCACAGTTTGCTTTCACTTGGAGGGGCGTCCAGTACACCTGGAATCGACTGCCCCAGGGGTGGAAACACAGCCCCACCATTTGCCATGGACTAATCCAGAATGCACTGGAAAAAGGTGGAGCTCCAGAACACCTGCAGTACATTGATGACATCATCATATGGGGCAGCACAGCAGAAGAAGTTTTTGCGAAAGGGGAGAAAATAATCCAAATCCTTCTGAAGGCCGGTTTTGCCATAAAACAGAGTAAGGTGAAGGGACCTGCACAGGAGATTCAGTTTTTAGGAATTAAATGGCAAGATGGACGTCGTCACATCCCAATGGATGTGATCAACAAAATAGCAGCTATGTCCCCACCGACTAGTAAACAGGAAACACAAGCTTTCTTAGGTGTTGTAGGTTTTTGGAGAATGCATATTCCAAATTATAGTCTGATTGTAAGCCCTCTCTACCAAGTGACCCGGAAGAGGAACGATTTCAAATGGGGCCCTGAGCAACAACAAGCCTTTGAACAGATTAAATGGGAGATAGTTCATGCAGTAGCCCTTGGGCCAGTCCAGGCAGGACCAGATGTTAAAAATGTGCTCTACACCGCAGCCGGGGAGAATAGCCCTACCTGGAGCTTCTGGCAGAAAGCACCTGGGGAGACCCGAGGTCGACCTCTAGGGTTTTGGAGTCGGGGATATCGAGGATCTGAGGCCCGCTATACTCCAACTGAAAGGGAGATATTAGCAGCATATGAAGGAGTTCGAGCTGCTTCAGAAGTGGTTGGTACTGAAACACAGCTCCTGTTGGCACCCCGACTGCCAGTGCTAGGCTGGATGTTCAAAGGGAAGGTCCCTTCTACACATCATGCAACTGATGCTACATGGAGTAAGTGGGTTGAACTGATCACACAATGAAGTCTAATAGGAAACCCCAGTCGCCCAGGAATTCTGGAAGTGATCACAGACTGGCCAGAAGGCAAAGATGTTGGAATATCACCAGAGGAGGAGGTAACGCGTGCTGAAGAGGCCCCACTGTATAATAAACTGCCAGAAAAGGAGAGGCAATATGCCCTGTTCACTGATGGGTCCTGTCGCATTGTAGGAAAGCATCGGAGGTGGAAGGCGGCTGTATGGAGTCCTATACGACAAGTTGCAGAAACTGCAGAGGGAGAAGGTGAATCGAGTCAGTTTGCAGAGGTGAAAGCCATCCAGCTGGCTTTAGACATTGCTGAATGAGGAAAATGGCCAATACTTTATCCCTATACTGACTCATGGATGGTGGCAAATGCTCTGTGGGGGTGGTTGCAGCAATGGAAGCAGAGTAACAGGCAACACAGCGGTAAACCCATCTGGGCTGCTGCATTGTGGCAAGATATTGCTGCCCGGCTAGAGAACCTGGTTGTGAAAGTACGTCATGTAGATGCCCATGTACCCAAGAGTCGGGCCACTGAGGAACATCAAAACAATCAACAGGTAGACAAGGCTGCTAGGATTGAAGTAGCTCAGGTGGATCTGGATTGGCAACATAAGGGTGAATTATTTTTGGCTAGGTGGGCCCATGACACCTCAGGTCATCAGGGAAGAGATGCAACATATAGATGGGCTCGTGATCGAGGGGTGGATTTGACCATGGACACTATCGCACAGGTTATCCATGAATGTGAAACATGCGCTGCAATTAAGCAAGCCAAGCGGTTAAAGCCTCTTTGGTATGGAGGACGATGGCTGAAATATAAATATGGGGAGGCCTGGCAGATTGACTACATCACACTCCCACAAACCCGCCAAGGCAAGCGCCATGTGCTTACAATGGTGGAAGCAACCACCGGCTGGCTGGAAACATATCCCGTGCCCCATGCCACCGCCCGGAACACTATCCTGGGCCTTGAGAAGCAAATCTTATGGCGACACGGTACCCCAGAAAGAATTGAGTCAGACAATGGGACTCATTTCCGGAACAATCTCATAGACACCTGGGCCAAAGAGCACGGCATTGAGTGGGTGTATCACATCCCCTATCATGCACCAGCCTCCGGGAAAATCGAGCGATACAATGGACTGTTAAAGACTACATTGAGAGCAATGGGTGGTGGGACCTTTAAACATTGGGATACACATCTAGCAAAGGCCACCTGGTTAGTCAACACTAGAGGATCTGTCAATCGAGCTGGCCCTGCCCAATCAGAACTTTTATGTACTGTAGAAGGGGATAAAGTCCCTGTAGTGCACATAAAAAATATGCTAGGGAAGACAGTCTGGGTTACTCCTGCCTCAGGCAAAGGCAAACCCATTCATGGGATTGCTTTTGCTCAAGGGCCTGGGTGCACTTGGTGGGTGATGCAGAAGGATGGGGAAGTCCGATGTGTGCCTCAAGGGGATTTGATTTTAGGTGAGAACAGCCAATAGATTAAATTGTATGATATTAATTGCTATATAATCCTGCCACTGTATGTCATCATTATTATAATTGTTTTATGCTATATTAATGGTATTACAGTAAGAATTACTTAGATTAATGAAGAATGAACTTTGACAAAACTGAGTGAAGTGCAGTAGTGATGGATCCAGGACTGACTTCAGCATGCAACCATCCGACACCACACACCATCCCTCCTGCTGCGCCCAATGTCACCTGCCTGCCACATCACACCGAAGCCCAATCCTGTTCTGCTGCCTGAGCAGACTTTGCATCATCCCTCCTGCCCAGACAGACTGTTATGACAGATGGAGCCCAAAGTCATGGACTGAATGAACTCAACAGACATTTGGTAGAGACGGCCCATAGACCGTGGGAATGATATCTATATGTATATATTAAAAGACTGGAAAGGTGATGGTGATTAATTGGAAATGTATCGGAAAGTGTGGGATCTGGGCATGATGTAGATGGTATAGAATAAGGGGTGGATATTGTCCTGGTTTCGGCTGGGACAGAGTTAACTTTCTTTTTAGTAGCTGGTACAGTGCTGTGTTTTGGATTTAGTGTGAGAATGATGTTGATGACACACTGATGTTTTAGTTGTTGCTAAGTAGCGCTTATCTTAAGCCAAGGACTTTTCAGTGTCCCATGCTCTGCCAGCAAGCAGGTGTGCAAGAAGCTGGGAGGGAGCATAGCCAGGGCAGCTGACCTGAACTAGCCAAAGGGATATTCCATACCATGGAACGTCATGCCCAGTATATAAACAGGGGGGAGTTGGCTGGGAGGCGCGGATCGCGGTCGGGAACTAACTGGGCATTGGTCAGCGGGTGGTGAGCAATTGCATTGTGCATCACTGTTTTTTTTCCTTCCCCCCCCCTCCTTTTTTTGTTGTATTCCTTTTCATTACTCTTATTATTATATTTCATTATTACTATTGTTAGTATTATATTTTAATTTAGTTATTAAACTGTTCTTATCTCAACCCACGAGTTTTACTTTTTTTTCCTTTCCTTTCCTCCTCCTCACCCCACTGGGAGGGGAGGGGGAAACGGCTGCGTGGTGCTGAGTTGCTGACTGGGGTTAAACCACGACAATTTGGCTCCTTTATTACACTCTCTTCATATTTCCTGCAAGCACCTATTTCATACAAGTTGCTACTGACAGCCATTTGTTAACTCATTGTCATGGTTTAACCCCAGCCAGCAACTAAGCACCACGCAGCCGCTTCCCTCTCCCCGCTCCCAGTGCGGTGGGGAGGAGGAAAAAAAAAGGTAAAACTCATGGGTTGAGATAAGAACAGTTTAATAACTAAAGTAAAATAAAATACACTACTAACTAATAATAATAATAACAATAATGAAAAGGAATATAACAAAAAAAAGAAATAACACCCAAGAAAAGACAAGTGATGCACAATGCAATTGCTCACTACCCACTGACTGATGCCCGAGCAGGGATCCACCCCTCCTGGCCAACTCCCCCCTGTTTAGATACTGGGCATGACGTTCCATGGTATGGAATATCCCTTTGGCTAGTTCAGGTCAGCTGCCCCGGCTATGCTCCCTCCCAGCTTCTTGCACACCTGCTTGCTGGCAGAGCATGGGAAACTGAAAAGTCCTTGGCTTAGGATAAGTGCTACTTAGCAACAACTAAAACATCAGTGTGTCATCAACATCATTCTCACACTAAATCCAAAACACAGCACTGTACCAGCTACTAAGAAGAGAGTTAACTCTGTCCCAGCTGAAACCAGAACACTCGTTTACATCCGTGGCCAAAAATTTTGCTGCTTCCTGTTTAAAGATGACCTGTCCAGGCAGGAAGGTTAGGTTGCTTTAGAGGAGCAGGGCAGTTTTTAGGAATGCAGTGGGCAGATTTGCATTGAAATTGTCCAAGAATGATTAGATAACATCTCAGTGAAAGTCCTCTATGTGCTACAATACTGAAGTTTTCCTATCCAAATGGAAAGGGTAAACCCAATGTTTATGTTTGCTGGATTGTCTTCCCCAGTATTCCTCTTTCTACCAGACAGTACTGGAAGCAGCATTATTTCACCTGCTTTTATTCCAGGAAACAGCCGTAAGGCAGGCAAGTTAAAAATCAGAAAGCATCTGTGCCAATGAACAGTATCAAGCCAAATACATATATACCATAATTAGGTTCTATGTGAGTGGATGAGCTACAAACTCAGTGTGTCAAACATGCTAAAGAAATGTCTTCATGCTTTTAGGTGACAACACATGGAAGTTCTTCTGAGTGGAGGATAGAGCAGGATTTTATGCTCCCCTGAGGGATTGAACAAATCCAACAGACTTATCAATCTTTCATTTAAACTCTTTTAATGTACTTCAGATTTCACTGAGGGCCTCGTCACAGATGTTACAGAAAAGAGATTTTCATTTAGGCATCAAATAAGTGTCCTGGCTTCCCCCTCTTATTGAGCTGTGATATAGATGTGTATAGATTACAGCTGTGATTGAGCTGTGCTGGCTCTATATCATTAGAAAAATATGTAATCTCTAATGAGTTCCCGGATGATACTCTCAACTTCATCAAAACACATCTGCTGATGGATGAGGCAGTACTTTCCATCATCAATCGACCTTGGTTCCTGAGAACAATGGTCAGGTAAATACCTCCAAATGGACTCTTTTCCTCAACTTAGCATTCTGTCAAGTTGTGCTAATAACCATGCTTAGAATACTTTTAAATTCTGTAAACATCCCTGGTGTGCTGGGCATGAATCCAACTAGGAATGATGACAGTGCTGAGTAGATGCCACAGAACAGCAGCTTTCAAGATTGGAAAAAAACTCAGTCCTTTCTGACCATGCTGTGCTGAAACTGGATCTTGGAGGAAATGAAGAGTAGGTTGCCCTGTCTGTTGGCTTATGGATTACTGTTTGAGACAGCTCTGTAGAAAATTTTGGGCAAAGATCAACAGATAGCCCAGGGATATGTACACAGGATACAAACATGTCTGCCAGGATATGTTTACAGGATATAAAGATGTCTGTTGGGATATGTACTGGTATGTTTCACTGTTTACACAAGCATAAAGAAGAAATAATCACATAATTCATATCCATTGTATGACAACAAGAGAAAAATAATAATGAAGAGATATGAACAAAGACTCATAAATCAACAACCCTTGAATACACCATCCCCTTCCTCTGAAAATACATTCTCACTCTCTTGTATAATATTATGGTCACTATACTATTTGTCTACCCTCCAGTTGTGAATGAAATAATGTGACTAACTTCTGTCATTTTTTCCCTCTCTCCCTCTGTACAAGGATAGAGTTTTGTGCCAGGCAGTGTTTAGCTTTGGGAGGGTTTGACTTAGTTTTAATAATGTACATTCTGTTAGGTGATTATGTCAGGTCAAAGAAACTCACTGTGGACTTGGGGCAAAAAATGGTGTCATCTGATGGTCCCTTGCTCTTATGGAAATTGATTCTAGGATCATAGGCTGGTCCTGGAAAAGCTGCTTCCCACGTGGGTCATCTTTAACTTCCAGTTACATTATGTCAAAGACCTCACTTGGGAGCAGATGGCCCAGAACTGAGGTGCCTTGAGATTAAAGCAGAGACTCTAAACTTAATTCTGTGCTCTATGGACAGCTGGTACAAAGAGAAGTGAGTTGTCGTTAGGTCACAGTAAACCATGCTGCTGAGGAGATGTGCTCGAAGACTGTAATAAGTGGAGTTTCCAAAAGGCGATGTTTTAAAGCCCAGGAATATTGTCTTGCTGTATTCTAGTTATGTACCTCCAACCAAAGGAGAGAGCAGCAAGCTTTGCAGAGCGCTTTCCTTTGATCGCCAGTACCAGATAACTAGTAACACACAACCAGTACTCATTTTCAATTAGTTGTGAGATCCCAAGATTCAATATCATCTCAGTACTGAACTCAGTGGCTGTTGTGCAATTATTATTAGTCAGATAAAATGGCATTTAGTTCCTCAGTACTGCACTGGTACAGCTTTTCCTGCCAAAAAGTTGACTATGGATCTGTTATCACTATTGCTGCTTTTAAGGTGATAGAGCTTGAAATTAAAAAAAATTTTCACTGTGCTGATTTTCTTTCCCTGCCTATATGTACTGGTTTTCACTGGGATAGAGTTAATTTTCTTCATAGTAGCTAGTATGGGGCTGTGTTTTGGATTTGTGCTGAAAACAGCGTTGATAACACACTGATGTTTTAGCTCTTGCTGAACAGTGCTTACACAGAGTCAAGGCCTTTTCTGCTTCTCACACTGCCCTGCCAGCGAGTAGGCTGGGGGTGCACAAGAAGTTGGGAGGGGACACAGCTGGGATAGCTGACCTCAACTGACCAAAGGGATATTCCAGACCATATGACATCATGCTCAGCAATAAAATCTTGGGAAAGAAGGAGGAAGGGGGGTGTTCAGAGTTATGGCGTTTGTCTTCCCAAGTAACTATTATACGTGATGAAGCTCTGCTTTCCTGGAGATGGCCAAACATCTGCCTGCCGATGGGAAGTAGTGAATGAATTCTTTTGCTTTGCTTGTGTGCGCAGCTTTTGCTTTACCTATTAAACTGTCTTTATCTCAACCCACGAGTTTTCTCACTTTTAACCTTCTGATTCTCTTCCCCATCCCACTGCGTGGGGGAGCGAGTGAGCAGCTTTGTGGGGCTTAGTTGCCTACTGGGGTTAAACCACAACACTATAGAAGCCATCAGGCTAGTACTTTGCTTTTGATTGGAAGGATAATTTCTAAGTGGATTCAGACTTAGCACCCCTTCAGCATTCTGCTTGAGGTTTACTGCTGCAAACACTTCTGCTAGCTATTTGACATATGGACATGCACACAAACACATGGAAATTTCCTTCCATTTGGGGAGCCCAACTGGTACAGTCTGTGTTGACTTGCAGGGTTATTCAGCTAGAAAAAGTGCTTAAATATTTTATAAGGTTGCTAGAAAGCTACCACTCAGTTTTTTGAAGTGAAAAAAAGTGGTAAAATAAATTACAACCTGACCAAAGTAATTAAAAATTGCTGTATTGGTATTCTAGATACCACTTGACCAAAATTACTGTAGACTCTGCCGCTGGGCCATATCAGAACTACACTGTGGTTTTCTTGGGATCAGAGAAGGGGATCATCTTGAGGTTCTTGGCCTGAACAGGAAACAGTGATTTCCTAAATGATAGACTTTTCTTGGAGGAGATGAATGTTTACAATCTTGAAAAGTTTGTATCTGTTTCTTTGTACTCATGTATGGGCAGCTTTGACACTTCCAATTTCCCAGAGAGCACGTTGTCACATTAAAAGGGAAATGGCTACAGCAGCCAATCTTTTTTGAGTAATTTTATATTATTTGGGGGTATGTCTGGTTATGAGTCTCTACATAGAAATAAAATATTTTTCATTCAATATATGTAGAAAATAGCCCATCCTATGCAGCAGTTGACAGATAATTAAAAGTGAAATTCAGCAAAGAAAAGTTTAATTTCCTAATCCTATACAAAAACTGATTCCTCTTCAACTAACTCACCAACCAGCAAGTCACTCTCCAAGAGAAATATCCTACGTTTCAGCCTTCCTCAAATATGCCTAAGGAAGCTTTGAAGTGTATCATAAACATGCAGAAATTTCAGCTACTTTGATTGCTTTGATTGCATAAACACAAAAACTGAATGGCCATCAGAGCACACATCTGGTGTGCAATTCCCTCTACGCTTCTCATTCCCCTGTCCCATGCATTTTTAATACCTGCTTATATATCTTTCCATCAGTGTTGTAATGGCTATTGCGTATTCTTTTTCCTTGACTTGATCAGTTCTCCTTTTCTCAGTTATTTTTCAGATTAAGGAATCTTAACGTAGTCATCTGGTTTCCCACTGGAACTCTTTTATAACATTATCTCACTTTGTCAAATCAGGTGCAGTTATGACAGAATGGAAAACAAGAGGATTATGGGTATGCAGCTTGAAAAAGTAGTGCCCTTTATGTTGCCTTCTCTACCTGTGTCATAAAGGTTCCCCTGGGACATTGTAAGCATCATGGCAAATGTAAAAAGTATGTATTTTGTGGTAGCACTTGCCCTGTTGTCAGAAGCCCTTGTGCCAGGCATACAGAATGCTAGAGAACTCAAGAATACCTCCTTGTACTCTTCTTTCTTAAGGGCCTGCATAGCATCCAGAGACCCATACTGTAGCTGGGGGAAGGAGAGCAGGGCGTACACACAGCTGGTGCTTGATGCTAAGTAATGGCTCTCACTGGATGGACTGTGAGGCTCCACCAGTGGCGCCAGGCAAATTTGGACAGAGTTGTTTGAAACATGGGGCTCTGAGGGAAGAAAAAACTGTGAAGTGTTTGTTTCTACCTTATTTGCATTCTCTGAAATTTCTCAGTTGTTTTTTTTATATGTGAACTCTCAGCTGATTGGTAAATGTTGAAAGAGGAGGAAGAAGAAAATGAAAGAACTGTACTAAGGTCCGCACGTTGTTGAAAGGAGAGAACTGGATGAGTATGTCTAGACGAGCTCACACTGGAATTATCACAGCTGACTAAAGAGGTGTGGTGGGTTGACCTTGCCTGGATGCCAGGTACACACCAAGCCGCTCTATCACTCCCCCTCCTCAGCTGGACAGGGAGAAAAATACAATGAAAGGCTTGTGGTTCGAGATAAGGACAGGGAGATCACTCACCAATTACCGTCACAGGCAAAACAGACTCGACTCAGGGAAATTAATTTAATTTATTGCCAATCAAAAGTCCGAGTAGGATAATGAGAAATAAGAATAAATAAGAATAAATCTAAAAACACCTTCCCCCCACCCCTCCCTTCTTCCCAGGCTCAACTTCACTCCCAAGTTCTCTACCTCCTCCCACTGAGCGGCACAGGGGGACAGGGAATGGGGTGGCAGTCAGTTCATAATGCTTTGTCTCTGTCGCTCCTTCCTCCTCATGCTCTTCCCCTGCTCCAGCATGGGGTCCCTCCTATGGGAGACAGTCCTCCACGAACTTCTCCAACGTGGGTCCTTCCCATGGACTGTAGTTCTTCAAGAACTGCTCCAGCATGGGTCCTTTCTACAGGATGCAGTCTTTCAGGAATAGACTGCTCCAGCGTGGGTCCTCCTCAGGGCCACAGGTTCTGCCAGAAAACCTGCTCCAGCATGGGCTCTCCATGGGGTCACAGCCTCCTTCGGGCACATCCACCTGCTCCGGCGTGAAGTCCTTCATGGGCTGCAGGTGGATATCTGCTCCACCGTTCACCTCCATGGGCTGCAGGGGGACAACCTGCTTCACCATGGTCTTTACCACAGGCTGCAGGGGAATCTCTGCTCCGGTGCCTGGAGCACCTCCTCCCCCTCCTTCTTCACTGACCTTGGTGTCTGCAGAGTTGTTTCTCTCACATATTCTCACTCCTCTCTTCCGGCTGCTTTTGTGCAGCAGTTTTTCCCCCTTCTTAAATATGTTATCACAGAGGCGCTACCACTGTTACTGATTGGCTTGGCCATGGCCAGCGGTGGGTCCTTCTTGGAGCTGGCTGGAACTGGCTCCATCGGACATGGGGGCAGCTTCTGGCATCTTCTCACAGAAGCCCCCCCTGCTACCAAAACCTTGCCACATAAACCCAATACAAGAGGCAATAGAATCCAAATTAAATTACTGAAGCAGTTTGTCCATTGAAAATAAAACCAGTCCTTCTAATTTTCTGTGCATTGCTGTCCTGGTTTCAGCTGGGATGGATAGAGTTAATTTTCTTCCTAGTAGCTGGTATAGTGCAGTGTTTTGGATTTAGTAGGAGAATAATGTTGATAGCACACTGATGTTTTAGTTGTTGCTAAGCAGTGTTTACGCTAAGTCAAGGATTTTTCAGCTTCTCATGGCCAGCCAGCAAGAAGGCTGGAGGGGCACAAGAAGCTGGGAGGGGACACAGCCAGGACAGCTGACCCAAACTGGCCAAAGGAATATTCCATACCATATGACATCATGCCCAGTATATAAACTGGGGGGAGTTGGCTGGGAGGGGCGGATCGCAGCTCGGGAACTAACTGGGCATCGGTCAACGAGTGGTGAGCAATTGCCTTGTGCATCACTTGTTTTGTATATTCTAATTCTTTTAGTATTATTATTGTCATTTTATTATTATTATTATCATTATTTTTCTTCCTTTCTGTCCTATTAAACTGTCTTTATCTCAACCCACGATTTTTTTTTTTTTTTTCCAATTCTCTCCCCCATCCCACTGGGTGGGGGGAGTGAGCGAGCGGCTGCATGGTGCTTAGTTGCCAGCTGGGGTTAAACCACCACAACTGCTAAGAGGAAATAGAAAGCACAATAAGAGCTTAAAGTAGATTCAAAGAAGTGCTGGATCTCCCCTTGCTTAACAGTAGAATTTGATTATTTTATAATAAAAGTGTCTGAAAACTTCTTTAAATACAGTTGCTAAAGCCTCCTTAGAGGGAACAGATCCACTTCAGAGCTTTCTTTTCTTGGCCACGTATGACACAGCTCACACTTGCCCACTTTAAGGTATGACTATACTTCCTCAAGATAGTAGTACAAGTGTAGTGCAAACATCAGATAACCTCAATAGCCCCACAGCCTGCTCAGCTTAACCCTACTTCTATACAGGTCTTCAGTATATCAGATGGAAGAGTTATCATCCCTATGCTTGTATCATGTTCTTAATTTGCTATTTTAATTTAGATTTTTTTGTTAAAGATCTACTGTGGATACTATAGTTATATCTACATATGCTTTATTACAAGAGTGTGGACTGTTCCTGACTGGTCATTTGGTAGAATAATTTTAAGAACCTAGAGTTGGGTTCGGTGCAATTCCTTTTGCGATCTGGGCCTTAGGCTTTGCAACCTTGTTCAGTACAGTACCTAAATAACTTTTAAAATGCAGGTTGTGTTCCCCCAGCACAGTAACCCAATGGCTTAGCTTCCTTCTCATGTCAAAGTATCAGTGGACCTTGTCTACTATATGGACAAGTTAAGTTAGGATCATAATTGCTCCTGATAATGTCATTTTTTTTAGAGTTAACACTTTATTCACTGTAATCAGTTTTTCAAAAAGATATGAATCTGTTTGCTTCTCTTGACAATGAGGCACATAGTGGATCTTTTAAAAAGGGGAAAAAAAGACAAAGCATCATCAGAAGCCAAGGAATCATTAAGCAATGACAAATAACTCGAATGCAATTTTTCAAGCTGTTGTTATTCATACCATTATGTTTCTTTCTGTTATTTAGGCTGTCATTTGAACAGGACATAGAACACGGTAATACAGATGGCCTAGGTGACTGCCAAAGTAAGCAAAGCTTTTACCCTCTATTTACCATGTTCACAGAATCTTTCTGAAGGCCTCAAATCACCATTACCTGTTGGCAGTTCTGTTGTAGCAATGTAAGCCACAACAGGGACAGCAACTGTGGCTAAAGAAGCAGGTTCAGAAGAGGAACATTTGTTTAAATGTATTTAAAGAAAGTAGCCCAATTGGTGTGATATATACAAACACTGGACTTCATAGCAGTTATGTGGTGAGAAAACCCCAGCTCTAGAGGATAATGATTATAGCAATGACATAATGAATTGAGTGTTAATTGTCTTTATCAGCCATGGTGGCTGGTTTGTTTATGTAGATGTGCGGAAGGGGCTTGGTTTCTTGGTGTAGACAGTGACTTGGACTCCATTCCCATGCAGGACAGGGAGACAGCGAGAATCTCTCTTTGGCTTTAGAACCAGGATCAAGAAGTGGGAGCTGTTTAGTTTGTGAATCTTAATGGATTTTACACACAAGCTGGACAAGCTAGCAGTGTTAAGGGTGAGACACTACTGATCCTGCCTAAGAAATTTTAATGATAAACCTTAAGTACTCACAGAGTGAGCAAGAAGTTTAAACAGGGTCTTTACACATTTACATTTTGCGCTGAGGTAACTTAAAAGTGCCCAGGTTGCACTACATGCAAAGAAAGCTTGCATGCCGATTTCTGAGCCTTCAGGAATACCAACAACTGTTGGTACAAGAAAGCTCTTGTTCCAAATGTCTTTGCCAAGATTGGTTTCATTCTGAGCCCTGAATATTATTTATAAACCTGTCACGGATGAGTGATTTAGTATCCTTAAAGAATCTGTAAAAGTGCGACTTAACAGAGTTCGATGGCAGGGTTCACTCTATTACTTACTACACGGGAGAAACATACAAAGGAAAACATACAAAGGAAAATTGAGTTAGAATCGATTTAGAATGATTTACACAGAGATCGGAGATGCAAAAAGGTAAGGGAGACCCTCCTGTTGAGTCACGAGGTTCAGAATGGATCCCCTTGCTTTCTAAACTCCTTCTCAGAGAGGAGTCTAGGTGCGGCTGGATCCAATCTTAGTCCCAGACTTGGTCAATGGTTTATGGCTAAGGGAATTATATGTGCACAATCAATCCTTTATATCACTTAGTTAGGATTTCAAAGTTTAGCATGCTATTAATCACTTACCGATCCATCCAGGCATCCGGTGATAGTTCGCTCCGAAGTTTGAGCCCTCAGTTTCCTGAAACAGACTCTCAGGCATCGAGTCTTATAAAAATAAATAATTTAATAGAGTGGTACAGCAGCAGGGTCGGCTTGAGCTGGGTGCCTCCAGGGAGGGATCGACGGAAGGAGAGGGGAAAGGAGAAGAAGAAGAAGGAAGAAAGGAAAAGGGAGGAAGGAAGGACCCGAACAAAGAAATCCCTGGGCAATTATACCCTTATAGACTATTCACCTGCCCCTCACGCACTCCTCACACTCTCTTCACACGTCTTCCACGCGCCCTTTGGTCCAATAGTGATTCTGGCCTGACACCTTCTGACTCCTTATTGGATTCCTTCACTGTCTCCAGACAGGCCATTTGTTATCTTGTCGAGTTGCAGGTGCTGTTGACGGTTGTAGCCTTGAAGCCTCCTTATCTTCTGATTTATGCTGGCTCTGGAGGCCCCTGTTTTGACTAAGGAGGTACATGTTCAGTAAATCTAAGTGAAAGTTTACAGCTTGCGGCCTAAGGCTTCAGCAAATCTAGCTACTCATGCTAAGTAAGTAAAGCTAAGCAAACAGCATACTAAATCACACAACATTATAACTCTAAAAGTGATTCATTCTATTTAAAACTTACTTATTTAAGCTAAACGACTAATATCTCTTAACATTGAGAGGCGCCCCTGCTCAAGGGGAGAGTTGCCTGGCGTGCAGTCCAGTTGCCGCCCAGGGAGAACTCAAATTGGGCTCATCCAGCGATCTGTCGTTGGTAAAAGATCTCGTTGCTGGAGATCACCACCATGCAACCACGCTGCCTAGCAGGGAGAGCTCAAAGAAGGCTCACTTAGGCTGTCATATTTATGGGATAAAGTGGTTGGCTCGTAGTCAAATTGCATACAATGGGAGAGGTATGCACGAGACTCCTTGTACCCACAACTTTCACTGCGTCGCTCTGCTCCTTTGTGGGTTTCCTAGAGGAGTTCTTGGCCTGGCTACAGCTCAGGCCTTTACCTCCTTTGGAGCCTGTACCAAACTGCTGCTGGTTTGGTTAAGGGGGGTTGAGTGCATCCGTCACAAAACCTTATGAAACCAAGAATCACATTCTTTTTGGTGTAATTTGCACTGATGCCTGTAGATGCAATAAAACTGTTGAAGCTGAGGAGGTAATGTACAGTGAGTCATTACTTTTGGAATATAGAGCAAAATAACGGAGGACTAGAGCATGCCCTGGGATACAGTGCAGGTCAGCTGCTATGGAGAAAGCCAGAGCCTTCTCATGCCTTGTGCACCCTTGTTCAAGGATCATTTATTATTGTGATCATTGTGCTTGAGGGAGTACAAAGATTTCAGCCTCTGCATGCTCCCATCTCAGCTACATCTCCCTCTGTCTCTGCCCTAAGATAGGGTCACTTAGGCAGGCTCTAAGTTTTTTGAAGGTGTACACACAGTCCCTCCTGTGCTCCCTATAAAATGGGATAGCACCAAAATCAGGTCAGTACCCAGTTGGTACAACTTTACCCTTTTTATATATCAGCTTAGTTCTGCTCTCCTTGGACAAATAAGTTAGGAGTGAAGTGAACCTGATATCAGTTATATATAAAAGAAGGTTAGGAAATGATTCAGAAACAGCAAGTTGTGCTCATGGAAAGAGATCCACTCTTGTACAGAGAACAACAAAGCCAATACTCTGCTTAAATCCTTCTTAAGCCCTGAATGATGCCTTGAACCTTGGCACTGCACAGGATTAGATTTCACTCTCTGCTAACCTGGCTGATCTTATTACTTCATGTGATCTTGTATCATGTGAGTTTTGTCCTCGTTGACTCATGTTGCTGTCTGCATCGCTTGTACCTTGCATTAAATTAGGACTTGATCTTGCAAAGAAAGCCATGGCAAGGAAAAAAACTGGTCTTCTCACCTTGCACAGGGCTGCTCATGAACACTTTAAGGTCAGACATTGTTTTCAGGTATGTCTGAATGATTTTTGCCTGGGTCCTTAGCATACTAATCACATACATATAAATATCAGCTGAAGCATAAAAGGTTGCTAGCAACAAACTATCAAAAAGAAAAAACATGAGAGAAATAATGATTTTCCCCCTATTATTTGTTTTTCAGATTCTTTCGTAGCCCTGAATGATAAGGAAGCTTTTAGTTTCATTATTTACTGTCAGCAAATAATTTTGGAGGAATAATTTTTTAGTACACTCTTAAATATTTTCACATTTTTGTTTTATTTAATGTTTCTTCCCAATTTAGTTTTTCCATAGACATTTCACCTGATCATGAAATGTCTTATGACACAGTGTACAGTCAGTTTATGGATGTTTTAAAAAATTCTCCCCAGATCTTTGTGTTAGCTAGTAGTTCCTGTCCTCAAATAGCCATTACCCTTTTTTTGGTCTTGTTTTTGAGGGCCTGCTTCACTAATCACAAATAGGATTAAATTATATCTCATTATTTCAATCCCTCTTTTCTTAGTCCTCCCTCAAAAATTGTCTCCATTGAATTAAAGTCATATATGGCCTATTTTAATGGCACTTCAGCAAACGTAATAAAGAGCATGCATTATCTGAACACTCAGACAAAAGAACAGTGATGCATCTTATCTATTCACTGGGAAAAAGAAGATAGCATCTCACATCCCACTCACGATTTGTCTAGGCTGGTAACATGACTGCTGCAGCAGCCAGTCACAGATACCTTAGGTAAAAGAATAGAACTGTCCTTGGATTATAGAAAGATCTTTCATAAGGAAAATTACCCTGTTACCCATGTCAGTTGAGGTTGGGTTATGCCTTGAATCCTGAAAATTTCTGTCACTTCTACAATGAGTCAATTATGTTGTCCATGTGTGCTAGTTTTGGCTGGGATAGAGATAATTTTCTTCATAGTAGCTAGTATGGGGCTATGTTTTGGATTTGTGGCTAAAACAGTGCTGACAACACACCAGTGTTTTGGCTATTGCTCAGCAGTACTTGCACAGTGTTGAGGCCTTCTCTGTTTCTCATGCTGCCCCCCCTCCCCCACTCCTCACACACACACACACACCCCCACACCCCACACCCTGCCAGCAAGTAGGCTGGGAGTGAGCAAGAAGTTGGGAGGGAACAGTACAGCTGACCCAAACTGACCAGAGACATTCCATACCATATAAGGTCATGCTCAACAGTAAAAACTGAGGCGAGGGGGGTTTCGGGAGGTAGCCATTGCTTGGAGACTGACTGGGCATCAGTCTGCTGGTGAGAGGTGGTGAGTGATTGCCTTTGCATCGCTTGTTTTGTTTTTTCTTCCTCTTTCCTTCACTTATTAAACTGTCTTTATCTTGACTCATGAACCTTTTTTTGCCTTTGCTCTTCCAATTCTTTCCCCCATCCTGCTGATGGAGAGGGGGAATGAGTGAGCAGCTGTGTGGTGCTTGGCTGCTGGCTGGAGTCAACCCACCACAAGCCCAAACACAGATTCTATTTACTGAATTCAGTTCTTAAAATAGGATCCTACTATCAGATGCAATGGAGAAATGCTGACCCAACGTTAGCTTTGTTTCCCATTCATGCCTTGTCTTTCACAGATGATTTCACTGACATTCCTCAGGTAGATCCTGATATGTGGTCACTAAGACACTGTCAGAAATAGTGTGGCCAGCAGGACTCGGGAAGTGATTGTCCCCCTGTACTCGGCACTGGTGAGGCCGCCCCTCGAATGCCGTGTTCAGTTTTGGGCCCCTCACTACAAGAAAGATATTGAGGTGCTGGAGTGCGTCCAAAGAAGGGCAACAAAGCTGGTGAAGGGTCTAGAGAACAAGTCCTATGAGGAGCGGCTGAGGGAACTGGGGTTGTTTAGTCTGGAGAAAAGGAGGCTGAGGGGAGACCTTATCGCTCTCTACAACTACCTGAAAGGAGGTTGTAGCAAGGTGGGTGTCAGTCTCTTTTCCCAAGTAACAAGTGATAGGACAAGAGGAAATGGCCTCAAGTTGCGCCAGGGGAGGTTTAGATTGGATATTAGGAAAAATTTCTTCACCGAAAGGGTTGTCAAGCATTGGAACAGGCTGCCCAGGGAAGTGGTGGAGTCACCATCCCTGGAGGTATTTAAAAGATGTGTGGATGTGGTGCTTAGGGACATGGTTTAGTGGTGGACTTGGCAGTGTTAGGCTTACAGTTGGTCTCGATGATCTTAAGGGTCTTTTCCAACCTAAATGATTCTATGATTCTATGATTCTATATTCACTGCCTAAGGAAACCACACAAAACAAATAGTAGTGTATGCCTTTGCAGTGTGTTGTGCATGTGGATAGGAAGGAGGGAGACAGTGGGGATTTAACTCTTTAAACTTGATCTTCCCCATTGTCTGACAATGGAAGATTTGTGGCTTTCCATTGTTCTTAAGGACGTACTTTTATATTACCTTTTTGTCTAAATTCCCAGGGCAGTACAACAGATCTTAGCTAATTTCACATTATTTCTGTCTCTCACTGACAGACAGAGGTACTGAAGCACAAAGGTCTGCACAAGTTTAACTCAGTGGAGTTAAACTAACGCAAGTCCTAGTAACTGAACCTAAGTCCCACTGTCTTCAATGACATTCGAGCATCAAATACCTTTGAGAATGGGGGCTGAGGAGATCATTAGCATATTTCAAAAGATACTTAGGTGACTGCTTGTGTTGGGTTTGTGTGGCGGGGGAGGGGCTACAGGGGTGGCTCCTGTGAGAAGCTGCTAGAAGCTTCCCCGGCTCCAAACTCGGACCTGCCTCTGGCCAAGGCCAAGCCAATCAGCAATGGGAAGAAGCTACTAGAAGCTTCCCTGGCTCCAACTTGGACCTGCCTCTGGCCAAGGCCGAGCCAATCAGCAACTGTGGTAGCGCCTCTGTGGTAGCGCCTCTGTGATAGCATAGTTAAGAAGGGGAAAAAAGACTGCTGAGGAAGAGAGTAAAAAGGGAGAGAGTAAAAAGGTGGAGGAAGATGGAGGAGGAGGAGGAGGAGGAAGAAGAAGAAGAAGAAGAAGAGCTACAGTAAAAAGAGAAGGAGAGGAAGAAGAAGATGGGAGAAGCAGAAGAGGAGTGGGATGTGAGAGAAACAACCATGCAGACACCGAGGTCAGTGAAAAAGGAAAGGGAGGAGGTAGAGGAATTGGGAGCAAAGCTGAGCCCAGGAAGAAGGGAGGGGTGGGGGGAAGGTGTGTTTCTAAGATATGGTTCTATTTCTCATCATTCTACTCTGATTTGGTTGTTAACAAATTAAATTGGTTTATTTTTCCCCAAAATCGAGTCTGTTTTGCCTGTGACCATAAGTGGTGAGTGATCCCTCCCTGTCCTTGTCTTGACCCACGAGCTTTTTTGCTGTATTTTCTCTTCCCCATCCCACCGGGGGGAAAGGAGTGAGCGAGCGGCTGCATGGTGCTTTGTTGCTGGCTGGGCTTAAACCACGACACTGCTGGTGGAGAGAGATTCTGTGTTGCGTTTTTAAAGCACCAAAAGGTTAGGGTTGTGGTGATGTTTCAGTGTTCAGCCCTGTGCTGAAGCACACTTCTGTCTAATACACAACAACCCTGTGTCATTTGGCCTCCAGTCTTCCTTTGCTATACATGAGGAGAATTAGGTGGAGAATTGCCTAAACATGCCACTTGAACGTGCTTAGAAAAGGAGTTTTCCCCTAAACAAGGATGGTGGTGTTCCACTATTCCATCATGGCCCTCCATCATTCTTTCAGCTCCTTTTACTCAGTATCTCAAAGAGGTTAAAATGGTTCCTTTGTAAGTAGGGGAGTTAGGTTCAAATAGCTCCTCTGCATAGAGAGATTTGACTCTTTGTTCTTCTTCAGGGTGTTCTTAGGTCTGTTCTTTCAGTCTCTTCTCTGTTGAAGATGTTCTCTGTATGGACTAATTAAATACTCAGTGGTCCAGAAGGAGGATGAGTATGAGCAAAACTCACTTGCTGAGTGGTTAGGGCACTCACCAGGGATGAGAACACACATGAGCTTCATTCCTTGCTACTATGAATACTTTATATAAAACACTTAAAATATTAATTGAAATGTGGATTCCAATCTTTATTGTTCATGCATTTTACATGAAAAAATCATTAGATAAAAGCGTCAGCTGTTCTTGGAAAAGCTACTACCATGCCAGACCTCCTGCTATGAGTTTTTTGCCCAAACTACTAGGTTACTAAATAATATTCCTTCCCCTCTGTCTGACCCACCAAATCTTGAATTCTCTACATTTACTGTGGAGACTTTCAGCAGGGGGTAATGAGCACCTTAACGCTGCAGAACAGCTTTTAGCAGAGCTGCACAAACAGCTGATGGCAGTCTGAATGCAGACTATGAATTCACAGAGCCTAGAATTCACAACTGCCCCAGGCACACAGTGTCTCCCACAGTCCTGGGAATATCCTGAATTTCTTCCTGTACTCTCCAGGATTGACTGCAAAGAGCCCTCACAGCTGGGAACCGTGAAGGCAATGTGTATCACCTGGCTGTCCCAGCAGAGCTGAAGCCTGAAGCACTTTTCTAGCTGAGGAGACTGGTCAAATTGGGCAGGAGATCCAGTAAACTTTCCTGAGATGCTATGGTAACAATTAATCTAGTAGCCCTGACTTTTAGACTTGGTGGCAGGAAATGGGATACAAAGGTTTGAATTCCCTCAGGCAGAAGATGTGAACTTGTGTCTCCCACCTTCTAGCTATTAGCTCTTCCTGTAAAAAAAGGGATAAACTGCCATTTCCTCTTCTTCCCTCAGCTAAGTTTTAGAAGTGGCTACAGTTCCAATTTTTTTTTTCCAGAGCTTGATCCCATAGACTTTCTGGGAGAATAACTGCAAATATAAGGCAACAAATTGAATTTATAGAACCTGATCAGGCTTAGATGTGAGTTAAGCATAGAGGTCCTCAGCACCCTGCAGACCTGTGGGCTGTTGAGCCTGTGCAGAAGCAGAATTTCAGGTGGTTGCAATACCCAAGCTCAAAATCATAACTTAGGGGGCAAAGGACTGAGGGTGTTGAAGAGAAAAGCTCAGATTCCTAATTCCTACTTAAGCTCAATTTGAGATACCAGCCTCATCTTTTGAATCTGAACCCTATTCCTCTGCCCTTGCTCTTCAGCTTCAGAAGGGCAATTCAGAAAAAGCAATTTCTGGGTACTATGGTATATAGAGGAGGGAAGGCAAAGAAACTTGCATGCTCTTATAAAGATGGCTTGTGATTTACCTATCACTCCTCTTTCCTTTGAGCAATAAATCAGCGAGTGACTATGCTGATAGACAAAAAGTAATGTTGTTTTTCTGTCCCATCTCTTGGTAATACCTGGTATTCAAAATGCTTGAAATGAGAGGACATTTTTTAGAAAAATGCAATGTTCCCTCTTCTGAAAGAAAGTGAAGTCTTTCTCTCCTCCACCCTTAGAGAAGGTCGTGTCATTAAGCAGAGGAAGGAAGGAAGCAAGCAAGCTAGCTTACTTTGAGCCCAGCTCTTCTGCTATAATCAGTCAGGGAGCTGTGTCAGGAATCACCAGTAATGAAAGATCTGGCCCTTAATATACCCAGAGGAATGCAGAGATGTATATGCATTTTAATGGCACTATGTTATGTGTGGTTCAGTATTTCACAAATCTTTTGCAAAGCAGTGATTAATAGATGGAAGGCTAGCTTTTAAAAGCATCTTGTATGCCAGTAGCAGCTTTTAGAGGAACATGCAGTAAAAATATTAATAAATGTATAGTTGTTGGATTCTGATCATTTTCATTTCAATTCACTGACAGAAAGTGATGGCTACCAGAGATCCTTAATAGCACTTGACAGGGTCACTTAAATATCAAGCGTTCTTGGTGCCTAATTATGAATATTGACAAAGCTGGTAGCAGTCTACACACAATCAAAACAATGGCCACAGAGGTGACTGCACAGTTGTTTGCCATTACCATCTGCTTGTGTGCTGTTACTCCTTGCCTTGCCCAGAGCCTATTGGCTCCAAAATTACTACCGATTTGTTGTTTTAAAAGGGCAAAGGAAAGAGTTCCTATGCAAAATTAAATCAGAAAATGTTAAGCTTACTATCCTTTTATAAGGATTTTGTTTTCACATTTGCTGTGATTTCTTTTACTTTCACGCATTCACAAAGAAAAAAGAATCTTTTTTTTAATATTTTCTCTTTGTTTTGCAAAGTGCTTTGTGGTGTTCTTCATTGACTGTCTTTAATCCTTTGGACAGTGTTTTCTTTCTTTTTTTGCACTCAAAAATGACTTCTCACTGACTGCTCTAACTGTACAGAATCCACTTGCTGCTTTCTTTTCTATTACACGGGTGCTTTGATGATGTCACATCCACCTATATGCTTCAT
This sequence comes from Gymnogyps californianus, assembly GCF_018139145.2. NCBI lineage: Eukaryota > Metazoa > Chordata > Aves > Accipitriformes > Cathartidae > Gymnogyps > Gymnogyps californianus. The sequence goes on along the minus strand of NW_026113995.1, from coordinate 103,660 downwards.
TTTTAATTCAGTGCAGGCATCCTGGAGAATACCTGTGGGGATGTGAAGAGGGGGTTCTTTAAAAGGATTGACTCATAGGAATATGGCATTTGTGTGCTACAGCTTTAGTAGCTAAATATACTCTGGGATTTTTGTTTCTAAGCTGCATCACATTTCTTGCCAAGATGAAAATGTGTTGTGCAACCCATAGAGTGGGAACTATGTGTTGCCATCCCAGTGGCACTTTCATTTTGGACATTAAGGAATCTGCCCTTGGTATTACAGAATGAAAAAATCAGCTTTGATTGGGCAAACTGCACCCTCATTTTCCTTTTCCTCTCCATCTCCTCCACAAAAAAGAACACGTTCCAGAGTATGTTTATGTTTTGTTTTCTTTCTTACTGTGTTTTTAGTGTGATTTAATTGTGTTTCTCACCTTTGTCAAAACAATTTTCCTAACCTTGTAGTCTGCTGCCATTGTATTTAGTCTTCCTCCCTCAGTAATAATAAAATTCCTTGTGTGGAATGTAATGTTCCAAGGCTTTACCTTGTACACTTTGAATAGCACTGTAGTAATGTGTCTCTCTATAGTAGTCCTATTAACAAAGTAGGGAGTAGATACATACAGCTTCTAGAGAGGCCTATATGAAGAAAATTAAGTGATTTTCTTCAGGAGTAACTGACCTTGCCCCTCATTCCTGCTGGCCCTTCTCTACTGTCTCCTATCCTTGCTCGTTGTGTATTATTTGGATGTCAAGAATGCTGCTGTAGATACTGTACCTGGTAGAATATATTGTTTTACACTTAACTATTAACAGCTGCAGCCCTTCCTCTGATATAGAATTCCTAGACATCATTAGCAATAATCAACTGATCTATATGGAGAGGACTGTGTTACTGGGGAGCCCAAGGGCTGTTCATTTCAAAATCTGACTCTAGAAGATATTTCTTATCGTACACAAGTGGCAGCATTAGTAATTTTTACTGTGATTATCACTACTTGAAAGGTTTGCCAAGTACTGACAATGCTTGTCTCTGGAGAGTTTGCAAGTGTTAGGGCAGATTCTGCTCTGGTGGGACAGAATTATGTGAAATTTCAGGTACAGTTATGATAAAGAATGTAAAGTGCTGATTTAACAAGATACTTTACAAGGAGACATGAAATGAGAGAAAAAAATCCATGGTAAAGCAAAGTTTCAGACTTTTTGCATAAATTCAACAACGGGCATTCATCACAGGAAGGGTGAATTTTGCACCAGGAAGTACATTTGCAGAGTATATTTTTACAAAAAATGTTGTTATATGCTGATATATGCAAGGATCCAAAAGATTCCAAGCATGTTTTATCAGACGAAACAGGGAGAAGTCATTATTATCTTGCTGGCATTTTGTAATAATTCAGAAGAGGATTTAAAGTGGCACAAAATTTGTCAAGACTATCTTTAGAGTCAGTGTTTGCAGGTCTGAAGGGGAGGGTTTGGATTTTCAAGGTGAAGCAAATACTCTGTATTTGATTCCTATCATAGTTCTAGCAATCTTAGAAGGAACTGACTGATCCTAAAAATGTGTTAGGCTAATCAAAGAAGCAGCTGCATTGTAGTCAGTTCAGCCTAGATGGTATCATGGTATACCAGGCTCCTCTGCTGTGGACCACCTCTTTAGCTCCGTATCAGATAAGTACCAGAAAACCATTGTTAACAGTTAACTGGGAGAGAAATTCTCGGTAGAGTTTATAATGGTCAGTTATCTGTATCACAAGACCAGGCTAATAACTCGCAAACGTGCCAGAAGGTTGATTACCTCACCATGTTGGAATCGCGGGTATCCTGTGACATGTATACAAGAGGGCTGTGCATTCAGGACTAAGGGAACATGACAGACTTGTCCAGAGAAATGATACTGATCCTTCCTCTGTTCTGTCTGTCTTGCATGTACAAGCTGTCTGTTCCCAGGGCTAGAGACAGCTAATCATCTCGGATTGCATCCCCAAGTTTAAGCAGTGGCAGTAGAAAATTAGATGCTAATTAATAAAATTGAAATTGTATATAAAATTGATGAAAGAAGAATGCTGGAAGGATGTTTCTGACAACAGACTTTCTTCAAACTTGTTTTCATTATGTTTTTGTAAGTTTGTATGGGAACAAGAATGAAGAGACAGAGAGGGTGCTAATCCTAGGCATGCAGAAAAGATAACAGAAACCAAGTTCATGGGCAGGGCCATATCATTAAATCAATTTTAATAAAAAAAAGGGATTGTAATAAAATACAAGGCAGTGGTTGAGTGTGTCTTCTCTGTGGCTAGTCTTTATTTCAAACCTCACATTAAAAAAATCCCCCATTTCATTTACTCAGGTTTTTTTATAAGATCTTTTTGAAATTATAAGGAGAGGAGCACTTTTCACTGTGAAAGATGGGCAAGGATCAGGAAATCAATACAATGGAGGGGGTATTCCAGCACATGCCAACTGCCTGTGCCACACACATAAAGAAATGCCTACACTTCATTACTGGAGCTAACAAATTGTCCAGAAATCGAAATGTTTCTACACTTCACTAACAGTAAACTGTAAGAAGCAATGGATTTGAGATTTAACTAGCAGAAGTGGAAACATGAGTAGCAAGGTTTGAACCAAGAGCCAAGAGATCTATCATTTATTTAGTAGCAAAAAAAGACAGTATTGATAATAGAAGACATTGTCTCAGTGTACAACTCCTGGTTATGACAACTATCAACAGAACTTTTCTTTCTAAATACATTTCCAAATGTAGAAGTAAAAGAAGGGTAAAGTGTAAAATAGAGCTCATCAAATGTAAAATGTGGCTGCAGGAAACAGTAGGTATCTTTGACCTGTAATTGTCCAACTGCATAGATTTAAGGTCAGGCTATCCATTTACAGGCTGCAGTGAGCAATAGAGGCCTGCCTTACTCAAACAGGGAAAAACTGTCATTGCCCCAGGACCTTGATCTACTTTTTCAATAAAAGAGGCCACATCTAATTTTTCAAGGCAGCTTCTCAGAGTTCAGAGCACTAGAGCTATTGTGTGATGGACTAGATTCTCAGCTGCATTCATCCAGACACCCAGTGGGGACAGATCAGTGGAGGAACACAGACTGCCTCATGCTCTAGTTTAACCCTTGTAGTGCTGACATTTATCAAGAGCTGGGAATTCTCTGTAGGGTATTCTGGCCCCACAGGGCCACTACTCCATCTGGAAATAGCAAAGAATAATTGGTGGACAGGATGTTAAGTATCATCACCAAGTTCCATTTTTATGGCATTTATATTGAGTATAAGGAGACTTTGTGCAATACAAAGATGCTGAATTGGCAGGAAAAAACCTAGCCCTTTAAACAAAAGATATCTGAAACAGCTAGGACATTTGAAGAGATTTAAGAGCCGAAAACCTTATAGCTGAAAGAATCTTAAAGAACCTTTTGGTGTTAAATTAACACCAATATATAATTAAAATGTCAATATGCTGTTAAATTAAAGATATTTGAATAATTATTTTTTTATATATAGGATGTGCCTAGATTCAATAGTTATATTAATTAATGGTGAAGATAACCTGTAGTAATTTTATTATAACCTAAACAATGACAATCCTGATTCAGAGCCCTTGTAATATGATCTGTGGACTGTTTATTGATTACATGCCTCTGCACAAAATACCACTTACATTCTTTTCATATAGATAACCTTTGAGTGAACAGTATCAATATCTCTTTATCTACATAGAATCCTGACTCTCTTACTTTTTAACTCTAGTTTTCTTTAAGACTGTAAAAAAGCCAAGCTTAATTCTTTCATGTCAGGATGGAGCTTATTGATTAACAGCATGTAGTTAATTAAAAAATGTTGAGGGGGCATAATTTAGATTTTATGTTAATTTTATTTAATATTAAATACAGATAACAAATGTCATTGCATTTGGAAAGTAGTCTTTCCTATGATGTCGTGGTTTAACCCCCGCCGACAACTAAGCACCATATAGCTGCTCACTCACTCCCCCTCCCTGTTGGGACGGGGGAGAGAATCGGAAGGGTAAAAGTGAGAAAACTCATGGGTTGAGATAAAGAGAGTTTAATAATAATAACAATAATAATATAATAAATTGTAAGGAAAAGGAAAAAAATAACAAAGAGAGAGAAAAATAAAACCCAAGAAAGACAAGTGATGCAAATGAAAAACAATTGCTCGCCACCAACCAACCGATGCCCAGCCAGTCCCTGAGCAGCGGACCCCCTGCCAACCTCCCCCCTAGTTTTATTGCTGAGCATGACATCATATGGTATGGAATATCCCTTTGGTCAGTTGGGGTCAGCTGTCCTGGCTGTGTCCCCTCCCATCTTTTTGTGCACCTCCAGCCTACTTGCTGGCAGGACAGTCTGAGAAGCAGAAAAGGCCTTGACTCTGTGTAAGCACTGCTCAGCAGTAACTAAAACATCCCTGTGTTATCAACACTGTTTCCAGCACAAATCCAAAACATAGCCCCATACTAGCTACTATGAAGAAAATTAACTCTATCCTATCCAAAACCAGCACATTCTCCACCCCTTATTCTGTACCATTTATGTCATGCTCAGGTCCCACACTATCCAATACATCATCATTAACCATCCTTTCCCCTGTAAAATGTTTGTGAAATGTCCATAAATATCCATAAAATGTCCATTGAGTTCATTTAGTCCATGACTTTGGGCTCCATCTGTTATGGTGGTCACTCAGGACAGGAGAGGTGGTGTGTTGCATGGAGTTATTGGGCACCAAAGCCAGCTCAAGTCGTATCACTGCTGTGCTTGCACTGCTTCTTGGGCGGCTCGTCCTCCATTGGTTCAGGTGGTTTCTGCTGTAGTACCTCCTATATCATGGGTTACAACAATTTAAAGGTGGATCCATTACAATCTCCACCCCTGCTCCCTTTGGACCAGGCCTTAAGTTTTAACACTGCAATGAATTCCTCCTCTTGCCTCTAGCCTAGCTAGCAGCAAGAGGTTCCTGCTATAATACCTTTGATATATGGCAGCCACAGCAGTGGTGACGTACAGCATCGTGTAACAAACACTGCCATCATACAACTCAAATCATGGATTATTTTCACCCAGGATTAAATCCCCTTGAGGTACACATGGGACTTCCCCATCCTTCCGTATTACCCACCAAGTGCACCCAGGTCCTTGAGCAAAAGCAATCCCACAAATGCATTTGCCCTTTCCTGAGGAAGAAATAACCCAGATTGTTTTTCCCAGCCAATTCTTTATATGTACTATGGGGACCTTATCTCCTTCTACAATGCGCAGGGATTTTGATTGGGCAGGGCCAGGTCGACTGGCAGATCCTCTAGTGTTAACTAGCCAAGTTGCTTTCACCGTTGTAAGAACATGGTGCTTGCTGTGGCAGGTTCAGGGTAGTGTGATATAATCAATCTGCCAGGCTTCCCTATATTGATATTTCAGACATCGTCCTTGATACTAGAGAGGCTTTAGCCACATGGCTTGTTGGATTATGGCACACGTTTTGCATCCATGGATAACCTGTGCAATGGTGTCAATGGTCAAGTCCACCCCTTGATCACGAGCCCATTTGTATGTTGCATTCCTTCCTAGATGTCCTGATGTGTCATGGGCCCGTTGAGCTATAAATAGCTCACCCTTATGCTCCCAGTCCAGATCCACCTGAGCTACTTCAATCCTAGCAGCCTTGTCTACCTGTTGATTGTTTTGATGTTCTTCAGTGGCCTTACTCTTGGGTACATGGGCATCTACATGATGTACTTTCACAACCAGGTTCTCTAGCCGGGCAGCAATATCTTGCCACAATGGGGCAGCCCAGGTGGGTTTACCTCTGCGTTGCCAGTTACTCTGCTTCCATTGCTGCAATCACCCCCACAGAGCATTTGCCACCATCCATGAGTCAGTATAGAGATAGAGTATTGGCCATTTTTCTCGTTCAGCAATGTCTAAAGCCAGCTGGATGGCTTTCACCTCTGCAAACTGACTCGATTCACCTTCTCCTTCTGCAGTTTCTGCAACTTGCTGTGTAGGACTCCACACAGCAGCTTTTCACCTCTGATGTTTTCCCACAATATGACAGGATCCATCTGTAAACAGGGCATATTGCTTTTTGTTTTCTGGCAGTTTATTATACAGTGGGGCCTCTTCAGCATGAGTCACCTCCTCTGGTGACTCCCAGGTTTCAGCCCTCTGGCCAGTCCATGATCACTTCCAGGATTCCTGGAAGGTTGGGGTTTCCCATTCGAGCCTGTTGCATTATCAGTGCAACCCACTTACTCCATGTAGCATCAGTTGCATGATGTGTGGAGGGGACCTTCCCTTTGAACATCCAGCCCAGCACAGGCAACTGAGGTGCTAATAGGAGCTGTGTTTCAGTACCAACCACTTCTGAAGCAGCTCGAACTCCTTCATATACTGCTAATATTTCTTTTTCAGTTGGAGTATAGCGGGCCTCAGATCCTCTGTATCCCCGACTCCAAAACCCTAGGGGTCAACCAGAGATTTCTCCAGGTGCTTTCTGCCAGAGGCTCCAGGTGGGGCCATGGTCCCTGGCTGCAGTGTAAAGCACTTTTTTCACATCTTGTCCTGCCCAGACTGGCCCAAGGGCTACTGCACAAACTATCTCCCGTTTAATTTGTTCAAAGGCTTGTTGTTGCTCAGGGCCCCATTCAAAATCGTTTTTCTTCTGGGTCACTCAATAGAGAGGGCTTACGATCAGACTATAACCTGGAATATGCATTCTCCAAAAACCCACAATGCCTAAGAAAGCTTGTGTTTCTTTTTTGTTAGTTGGTGGAGACATAGCTGCTATTTTGTTGATCACATCCATTGGGATCTGATGATGTCCATCTTGCCATTTTATTCCTAAAAACTGAATCTCCTGTGCAGGTCCTTTGACCTTACTTTGTTTTATGGCAAAACCAGTTTTCAGAAGAATTTGGATTATTTTCTCCCCTTTCGCAAAAACTTCTTCTGCTGTGTTGCCCCATATGATGATGTCATCAATGTACTGCAGGTGTTCTGGAGCTTCACCCTGTTCCAGTGCATTCTGGATTAGTCCATGGCAAATGGTGGGGCTGTGTTTCCACCCCTGGGGCAGTCGATTCCAGGTGTACTGGACGCCCCTCCAAGTGAAAGCAAACTGTGGCCAGCACTCTGCTGCCAAAGGGATTGAGAAAAATGCATTAGCGATATCACTTGTGGCATACCATTTGGCTGCCTTTGACTCCAGTTCATATTGAAGTTCTAGCATGTCTGGCACGGCAGCACTCAGCGGCGGCGTGACTTCATTCAGGCCACGATAGTCTACTGTTAGTCTCCATTCTCCATTAGACTTTCACACTGGCCATATGGGGCTGTTAAAGGGTGAATGAGTTCTTACTGATCACTCCTTGACTCTCCAATCACCGAATCAGCTTATGGATGGGAATCAGGGAGTCTCAGTTGGTGCAATATTGTCGCCAGTGCACTGTCATGGTAGCAATTGGCACCTGCTGTTCTTTAACCTGCAGCAACCCCACCACAGAAGGATCCTCTGAGACAGCTGTATAATCTTCTCTGTACTTAAGGCAGCTATACCAAAAGCCCACCGGTACCCCTTTGGGTCCTTGAAATACCCTCTCCTGAGGTAGTCTATGCCAAGGATCCATGGAGCCTCCGGACCAGTCACAATGGAGTGTTTTTGCCACTCATTCCCAGTTAGGCTTACCTCAGCCTCCAACACAGACAGTTCTTGGGATCCCCCTGTCACTCCAGAAATACAGATGGATTCTGCCCCTTTGTAATCTGATGGCACCAGCATACACTGTGCACCAGTGTCCACTAGAGCTTTATACTCCTGTGGGGCTGATGTGCCAGGCCATCAAACCCACACAGTCCAATAAACCCGGTTGTCCCTTTCCTCCACCTGGCCAAAGGCAGGGCCCCTCTATTCCTGGTTGGAGCCTTCATTACTCAATTTTTGTAACTGCAAACCAGAAGTCCCTTCATCAGGGTCAAAAGTATGATCAGCCCTTCTTCTCTGCCCAACAGACACTGGAGCAGTAATTTTCCTGGATGGATGCCTTTTGGCTGTTGTTTTTTCTTGTAATTCCTGTACTCGAGCTTCTAGTCTCCAGGTAGGTTCACCATCTCACTTCCTCATGTCCTCCCACTGGTCACGCAGGAAGAACCACAGGTTTGCACGTGGTGGTGAGGAAGACTCATCCTTCTTTGATTGCTGGGACAATTGTTGGGACAGTTTCTCCACAGCCGTGATGCAGGTCCGTAGGGAGGAAGCGGGATTATCTTCCTATTCTTGGAGTTGTCTGGCCAGTCCAGACACCACCAGTTGGTGCTTCCGTATCTGTCCAGCTCATTATCGCCAGGGTGTTGGCATATGACGTCGGTGCATTTTGTATAAACTTTCACCACACAGACCACGTGCACCGGATTTCATCTGGGTCTTTGGATACCTGGTTGTCATCCAGGTTGTTATAGATCACCTCCACCACAGCTAATTCCCTCAGATACTGGATACCTCCCTCAATGGTGGTCCATTTGCTTCAGGAATTTGCAAGTTCTTCCTTGAGGGGATACCTTTCCTTCACACTTGACAGGAGTCACCTCCAGAGGCTGAGGGCTTGTGTCCCTTTTCCAATCCCTTTGTCAATGGCCTTATCCCTAGAAAGGGATCCCAGCTGCCGGGCCTCCTTACCCTCTAATTCCTGACTACTGGCCCCAATATCCCAGCATCAGAGTAACCAGCTGAGAATTAGCTCGCCTGGTTGACGGCTGAAATCTTTTCGCATATCTTGCAGCTCACTTAAGGATAGGGATCGGGTGGTTTCTGTCTCATTTATGATTTCAGTCTCTTCCTCCTCCTGTTCTTGTGACTGCTCTGCTGCAGAACAGGCTGCCTCTTCTGATTCTCCCTCCTGCTCCCTCTTAGGAGAAGCTTCTTCCTCCCTTACTAAACGAGTTGACTTCTGCTTCCATTGTTTCTTTTTAGTTATAGAGGTGACTGATATAGTTGAAGGCTGGGTCTCTGGTTTAGCCACAGTGTCTGTTGGTATGTTTTCAGATCCAGAGACCCTCTCTTCTCCTTGAGGGTGCTGAATAGTACTGAGCCGTGTTCGGTAGATACAGGCCAGGCCCCAGCACAGTGCAATAAGTTGCACCTCTTTGGAATAGCTAGGGTATTTTTTTTTTTTTTTTTTTTTTTCCAAACATTCTATCGCTTCATCAGGATCCTGCACTTGTTTGGGGGTGAAGTCCCAGACCATCAGAGGTGAAAACCTTTCTAGATACCTGCCCATATTCTCCCACATGTCTTGCCACCCATAACCACACTGCCGCAGGGCCTGGGTCATATTCCTAAATAGCTTGTTAGCCTTAGAAAAAGCCGAAACAATATTCCTAAGAAATACCAATAGAAGTATTTTGGTTACCCAAGGATGTTCAAGATACTGAAAAGTTATTGTAACGAGGGAGAAAACATCATGGAAGAAGGTGGTGAAGGTGCCATTCTGTATATCCTCCACAAAAAACCTCTCGGAGGAAGAAGTATAATTGTTAATTGTCTCCATGCGATGATACCTGAAGTACAGTAATAGCTTCAGTACAGAGCCCAAATACCAGATTAAGCTCAAGGTCAGTGTTTTAATAATAAATCTCCCGGGCAAAACATCACTAAGTGCTAGAGAGCACAGCAAACTGCAAAAGCCAACACCAGTCTTTAACATGTACAGCAAAAAAGGGAGCATGGCACAGATCAGATGATAAACTAATATCAAGAACATATAAATCAATATCATGACCCACAACTATTAACAGATATAATAATTATAAATCCCTTCTAATACGCTCTGATCAAATCTGTTATTATCTCAAACCCTTCGAGCTCCACATTGGGTGCCAAAAAGGACTGTCGTGGTTTAACCCCAGCCGGCAACTAAGCACCACACAGCCGCTTGCTCACTTCCCCCCAGTGGGATGGGAGGAGAATCGGAAGGGTAAAAGTGAAAAACTCGTGGGTTAAGATAAAAACAGTTTAATAATTAAAAGAAGAAATTAAAAAAAAAAATTAAGGAAAAAAATCAACAAAGAGAGAGGAAAATAAAACGCAAGAAAAACAAGCAATGCAAATGAAAACAATTGCTCGCCACCAATTGCTCAGCCAGTCCCTGAGCAGCGCCCCCCCCCCCCCCGCCAGCCTCCACCCCCAGTTTTATTGCTGAGTATGACATCATATGGTCTGGAATATCCCTTTGGTCAGTTGGGGTCAGCTATCTCAGCTGTGTCCCCTCCCAACTTTTTGTGCACCTCCAACCTACTTGCTGGCAGGGGCAGTGTGAGGAGCAGAAAAGGCCTTGACGCTGTGGAAGCAGTAACTAAAACATCAGTGTGTTATCAACACTGTTTTCAGCACAAATCCAAAACAGCCCCATACAAGCTACTATGAAGAAATTTAACTCTATCCCAGCCAAAACCAGTACATATCTATATGTTTCCATGTCACTGTGCTATCATTCCAACAAATGGGGATGGATGCTGTGTCTTTACTGCCCCCCCGCAACCATTCCCAAAGAGAATAACTCACATTTCCATTTGCCCGAGCCCCTTTTAATCATTGTGTCACCATTGGATTTTGGGAAATTGCTCCCAGATGCGTCATTTCTTGGGGGCTCAGTTGTACACTATCCCCTCCTTGGTCCCACGCTCGCGGTAACCACTGTCCTATTCTCTCCCTGGGCTTCTGCCGATAGGAGTCTGCCACATTCTGCAGCTCCATCTGATTGTAATCTCACACTGATATTGTATGCTGCGGTGCCCTCGGGGTTCCTTTTGCTTTGTTGATAAGCAAAGGGCGCACAGGGATTGTTCTATCTTTTTTGTCCTTGGACCCTTCAATTCATTCTTTGGCAGAGGAATCCCCACTGTCACCGTCCCAATAATCACAGGAGTAACTAACTACTCAACCCCTATGCACTCATTGCCCAGTGAAGGCACTCTGCCACTTCCTCACTGTGTGTACTTGGGTTTCTGGCATGTCCCCCTATACCTGGGCTTCCAGCTAATCCAAACACAACCTTGTCTCCAAACTTTTCAGTTGTGTCTGCAATTCCCTTGTTTTCTTTCGCTCATTTTTCCAGGGCCTCCCTTGTACCTGGGCTTCTAGTTTATCTGAGCACAATCAGGTATCCAGATTTTCCAGTTATGCTTGCAGTTCCAGTTTATGTGAGCACAACTGGGTCTCCAGATTTTCCAGTTGTGCTTCCAATTCCCTGGTTTTCTTTCGTTCATTTTCTAGGGTCTCCCCCTGTGACTGGGTTTCCAGTTTATCAAAACGCAACTGAGTCTCCAAACTTTCCAGCTGTCCTTGTAATTCCCTTGTTTTCTTCCATTCACTTTTGTATTGGGCTTGTGTGGCAAGGTTTTGGTAGTGGGGGAGCTGCAGGGGTGGCCTCTGTGAGAAGAGAGCAGGGGCTGCCCTGTGCCCGACACAGCCAGTTCCAGCCGGCTCCGCAGCGAACCCACTACAGGCCAAAGCTGAGCCAATCAGTGAAGCTGGTAGTACCTCTGAGAAAACATATTTAAGAAAGGGCAAAATGCTGCACAAGTGGTGAGGAGTGAGGAAAAAAAAAGTGTGAGAAACAACTGTGTGAACACTAAGATCAGAGAAGGAGGGGGAAGAGGTGCTCCAGGCACCAGAGCTGGTATTTCCTTGCAGCCTGTGGAAGAGACCACGCTGGAGCAGTTGGATATTTCCTGAAGGAACTGCAGCCCATGGAGAGCCCATGCTGGAGCAGGTTCCTGGCAGGAACTGTGGCCTGTGGAGAATTCACGCTAGAGCAGATTTTTCCTGTTGGACTGTAGCCTGTGGAGACGATCTACGCTGGAGCATGAGAAAAGTGTGAGGAGGAAGGAGTGGCAGAGAGGAACTGTTATGGACTGACCTAAACCCCCATTCCTCATCCCTCCTGTGCCACTCGGGATGGGAGGAAGGAGGTAGAGGAGTTGGGAATGAAGGAGTGAAGTTGAGCCTGGGGAAAAGGGGTAGGGGTTTGGGGAAGGTGGTGTTTTAATTTTTATCTTTGTTTCTCACTATCTAAATCTATTTTAATTGTCAATACATTAAATTTGTTTTCCCCAAGTCAAGCCTGTTTTGCCCATGACGGTAATCAGTAAGTGATCTCCCTGTCTTTATCTCGACCCACAAGCTTTTTCATCTTATTTCCCCCCGCCTTGTCCTGCTGAGGAGGAAGAGTGAGAGAGTGGCTGGGTGGGTGTCTGGCAGTCAGCCAAGGTCAATCCACCACAACTTTCTAGGGTCTCCCACTGTGCCTGGGCTTCCAGTTTATCCAAGCACAACCAGGTCTCCAAACTTTCCAGCTGTGCCTGCAATGCCCTTGTTTTCTTTTGTTCACTTTCTAGGGTCTCTCAGTCACCAAAGACAAGTGAACAATAACCAGATACTACTTAGAACTCGTTGTCCTCTGCCCCATCCTACATCTTGCTTCTCTAAACATTTCTTAATATCCTCAGGGGTGGGACATGGGGTAATTCCTTCTCAGTTTCCCAACTCACCAGGGGAGTCACCTGGACTAAACACTGTGTGACTGGCCCCCATGCCTGTTTGCTGGGCCAGCCTGGCACATACTCAAGCTTTTCCTGATACCTGTTATCCCTCTTCCAAACCGGCATTTCTTATTGAGATCCTGTCCATGAGGCCAAATGTTCTGTACCGGGGAAGGTGGGGGCGAGAGAGAGAGAGATACTGTAGGGTTCTTTCTGGATCTCAGTAAGAAAGGCCTGACAACAAATGGCTTAATAACTGCTTTAATAAGACAGAATAAGGAGAGGAATATAGATAGTGAGTAAATCTGACATTCCTTCAGATGCTGGACACCTTGCTTTCATGCAGCATCGGTTGGAGCCTAGATGGTTTTTTCCACGGCGCACTGCAGAGATCCTGTCCATGGAGAGAGCAGCTCTCCCTTTTGGTCATTCGAGCTAATATATAATTTCCTTACAAGGAAACAACTCTGTTCCTAAAGGATGTTCACATGAGAACTTCTTGTTGCACTTTTAGATAGAGGCAAAGACATGCAAGTGGCGTAATCACCAGTACCAAGTGGGAGCTGCCTGCAGGCTCCTTTGTTACAATGAGCTGGCTGAGTTTATCCTACGGCCAAGGGATTTGTGCAGCACAACACAGGCCTGAAGGCCAAGCTGTACATGCAGCACAGCACAGCACAAGCCTGGGCCTACTCAGGTTAACTGTTATGTGGCTCACTAACTCCTCAACGGTCTCCTGATCAGGATCACTACACCCAGCAATTCTTATTTAAAATGAGCTTTCCATCACCTGATTTCCATCCCCTCTTGTCCTAATCAAATGTCTGCCTGGCAGTGTTCACTGTACTTTATCCTTATTCATATTTAGAGCTGCATAACCAATGCATTGTTTTCCCTCAAAGCATATAGAGTTTCCACCAATAAACCAGATTTCATTTGCACTATTGTTTTACATTAGCCCATTAAAATCTTCAATCTTATGTGTAGGGCATTCCACATAAATGATCGGGCACTTGTATTCTGCTCCATCATTAATAAGGACATGAGTTAAGGGATCAAGTTTTTTTAAACTTTCAGAAGCTATTCCACAGTTTATCATTACTGGCCCTCTACTAGACTTTGTTCCACTGATCACCACCCTCTGGGCTCAACCATTCATCCAGTTTTCAACCCACCCCACTGTCTACTCATCCAGCCCATACTTCATCAGCTTGTCTATGAGGATCTTATGGGAGACAGTGTCAAAAGACTTAATGAAGTCAAGGTAGACAATATCCACTGCTCTCCCCTTGTCTACCAGGCCAGTCACTTCATCATAGAAGATTATCAGGTTGGTCAAGCATGACTTCCCCTTGGTGAAGCCATGCTGACTACTCCTGATGATTTTCTTGTCCTTCATGGGACTGGAAATGGTTCCCAGGACTAGTTGCTCCATGACCTTCCCAGGGATCGAGGTGAGACTGACCAGTCTGTAGTTCCCTGGGTCCTCCTTCTTGCCATTCTTGAAGATAGGAGGGACATTAGCTTTCCTCTAGTCATCAGCCCACAACCTCTTGTGACCAATGTTCGACCACCCTCACAATAAAAGATTTTTTTCTTATGTTTAAATGGAATTTCTTGTATTTCGGTTTGTTCCCATTGTCTCTCATCCTGAGACGAGACAATGAGAAGTTTAGCTCTGTCTCCTTTATTCCCCCCATCAGGTATTTATACACATTGATATGATCTCCCCAAGCTGTGCCTTCTCGAGGCTAAACAGTCCCAGCTCTCTCAGCCCATTCTTGTAGGACAGATGCTCCAAACCCTTAAACATGTTTTTGGCCCAGCACTGGACTTGCTCCACTATGTCCATGTTTTCTTGTGAAAGAACTGGACGCAGTACTCTAGATGTGGCCTCACCAATGCTGAGTAGAGAGGAAGGATCACCTCCCTTGACCTCCTGGCAACGCTCTTCCTAATGCAGCCCAGGATGCTGTTGGACACTTTTGCCAAGAGTATGCATTGCTTGCTCTCTAGAGGTGCTGTCCCACCTCAGCTATGCTATGATGCTATGGTATTTCCTACTCTTCCTTCTCGCCCATGCTTTCCTGTAAAATTCTCACATCCAGGTTTGAAGTTACTGTCAGATAAAGTATGGAAAGGGTGGAAACAACTGGCCCATTGAACAGATCCAGCCCTTAATGTGACTGGAAGCGGTCAATGATCACAGAATCATTCAGGTTGGAAGGGACCTCAGAGGGTGTCTAGTCCAACCTCCTGTTCAAAGCAATCAGCTATGAGGTCAGACCAGGTTACTCAGGGTTTTTAGTCAAGTATTGAAAATCTTCAGGGACAGACTATATAACCTCTCTGGGCAACCTGTTCCAATGCTTGACAGTCCTCATGATGAAAAAGTTTTTCCTTGTATCCAGTCTGAACCTTTCTTGTTTCAATGTATGCCTGTTAGCTCTCATACTCCCACCATGCACCACTGTGAGGAGCCTGGCTCCATCTTCTTGATGATCTCCTCATGGATATTGGAAGGCTGCTGTTAGGGCCTCCTGAAGCCTTCTCCAGGCTGAAACAAGCCCTGTTCCCTCAGCCTCTCCTCATAGGGCAAGTGCTCCAGCCCCCTGACCATCTTGATGGCCTTCTGCTGAACTCACTCCAGCTTGTCAATGCCTTTCTTGTATTGGGGGGGGCAAAACTGGACATGGTATTCTAGAGGTGGTCTAATGAGTGTTGAGTAGAGAGGAAGAATCATTTCCTGCAATTTACTGCTTATGCTCCTCTTAATCCAACCCAGGATGCTGTTGGCCGCCTTTGCTGCCAGGGCATACTGCTGGCTCATGTTCAGCATTGCTGTGTGCCAAGACCCCCAGGGCCTTTTCAGCAGAGCTGCTCTCCAGCTAGTCAGTCCCCAGCCTGTTTTGTTGCCAGGGTTTCTTCCTCCCTAGGTGCAGGACTTGTCATTGGTCCTTCTTGAATTTCATGAATGAAGTTCAGTGGGCTTCCAGCCCACTCCGCCTAGTCTATATGGCTCTCTCCTATGCCTATAGCTTGCTCTTGGCTGCTCTGCTCCTAAAGCTACTGGATGTTCCATAGCTTTTCACTCACTGCTGCATTACTCCTGTGAGCTGTTCTAGTGACTGCAGGAAAGGGAATATTGCAACCATTTTTAAAAAAGGTAATAAGGAGGACCCTGGGAACTACCGACCAGTCAGCCTCACCTCAGTGCCCAGTAAGATCATGGAACAGATCTTCCTGGAAGACATGTCAAGGCATATGGAAGGTAGGGAGATAATTAGAGACAGCCAACATGGCTTCACCAAGGGCAAATCATGCCTGACTAACCTAGTGGCCTTCTATGATGGAGGGACTGCATCAGTGGACAAGGGAAGAGCTACGGATGTCATCTACCTGGACTTCTGTAAGGTCTTTGATACGGTCCCCCACAACATTCTTGCTGCTAAATTGGAGAGATATGGGTTTGACGGATGGACTGTTAGATGGATAAGGAATTGGCTGGATGGCCGTGTCCAAAGAGTTATAGTCAATGGCTCTATGTCCAAGTGGAAACCAGTAACGAGTGGTGTCCCTCAAGGGTCCATACTGGGACCGATACTACTTAATATCCTCATCAATGACATAGATAGTGGGATTGAGTGTACCCTCAGCAAGTTTGCAGATGACACCAAGCTGAGTGGTGCAGTTGATGATAAACTAGAGGGAAGGGATGCCATCCAGAGGGACCTTGACAGGCTTGAGGAGTGGACCCATGTGAACCTCATGAAGTTCAACAAGGCCAAATGCAAGGTCCTGCACCTGGGTTGGGGCAATCCCCAGTATCAATACAGGCTGGGGGATGAAGGGATTGAGAGCAGCCCTGCAGAGAAGGACTTGGGGATATACTGGTGGATGAAAAACTGGACATGAGCTGGCAATGTGCACTTGCAGCCCAGAAAGCCAATCGTATCCTGGGCTGCATCAAAAGAAGCATGGCCAGCAGGTTGAGGGAGGTGATTCTGCCCCTCTACTCTGCTCTGGTGAGACCCCACCTGGAGTACTGCATCCAGCTCTGGAGTCCTCAGCACAGGAAAGACATGGACCTGTTGGAGCGGGTCCAGAGGAGGGCCACAAAAGTGATCAGAGGGCTGGAACACCTCTCCTATGAAGAAAGGCTGAGAGAGTAGGGATTATTCAGCCTGGAGAAGAGAAGGCTCTGGGGAGACCTTATTGTGGCCTTTCAAAACTTAAAGGGGGCTTATAAGAAAGATGGAGAAAGAGTTTTTACCAGGGCCTGTAGTGACAGGACAAGGGGCAAGGGTTTTAAACTGAGAGAGGGTAGGTTTAGATTGGATATAAGGAAGAAATTTTTTACAATGAGGGTGGTGAGACACTGGAACAGGTTGCCCAGAGAAGTTGTGGATGCCCCATCATTGGAAGCGTTCAAGGTCAGGTTGGAGGGGGCTTTGAGCAACCTGATCTAGCGAAAGATGTCCCTGCCCATGGCAGGGAGATTGGAACTAGATGATCTTTAAAGGTCCCTTTCCGACCCAAATCATTCTATGATTCTATGATTATTCAGTCTCCAGGGCTAAATTTTGCTCTGAGCAGTTGAGGGTACAATTCCCAGAGATAAGCTGAGTTTATCTCTGAATTCCCTCAGTTCTATGATTTTCGGACAGTTCCTTCATGCTATCCTCACACAGTTGTTTGCATTTAATTAGAAACAATTGAATTTCCTGTTAACTTGTAAGCAAACGCAGCGCCCTGTCCACAAGCACTGCCATCCCTGCTTGGCTGACTTTAAATAGATGAGAGTGACCAGATACTGACCATCCCACAACATCCTTCTGAAATTATAATTTTAAAAATTGGTGACTTTTGTTTAGTTTTCCATCCCATTTACATAATTGTATTTTTTCACTTCAGTGTTCCTAAGGAGTTTCTGAAGATTTTGTTTGTCCCATCTCATTTGACTGATGAGAGAAAGTAATTATATTATTTCTATCACTTCTCCCCTTTTGTTCCTTCTTTCCTTCTTCCCCAGAGGGAAAGCTGTATTCTGCCACAGTGACTGACTTCCTTGCAATAGATGCCATCATATACTGAAGCCTTGGAGACACCCCAGCTCTGCAGACAGTTAAACATGACTCAAAATGGTTGAAAGGTAGGTAAACAAACAAAACAAAAAGTGGCATCTCTGATGAGAATCTTGTTTTCCTGACAGATCCCTCTGCCATTTCATTTCAGCAAAGCTTTCTGGCAAAAAGAAGGAACTAAATTACATCTTTTACTTACACTGATTTATTTCTCTCTTTTCCTCTTCTCCTGACTTGACAGAAACTGTGAGCATATTAGAGCAGAATATAATCCAGACAGCTTTCCAAGCTGAAAACCGTCAATTTACAGCTCTTGGGTGAAAAGGTGGGAATTTGCAGAGTTTAGTGTACTTAGTGGGCTGTGCTTGAAACAATTCCTTTTCTAGGACCGTATTAGGTAACAGTTAAGGCTTTATAAAGTATGGAGAATTTGTCCTGCGATGTTAAGATTCATCAATAAGAATAAAATTATGGAAATATTGCACAAAGCCTTCATTTCATAGTTCTTAGGTACTGTACAGCTGCCATTGAATTAGGCAATTCATGTGCTCTAAATACCCTCATTCTTAAGAACAGTGCTGTTTACTTTCACATAGGTTTTATGAATAATTAACATTTGGAGCAATTCTAAACAGTGAGCAAAGCCGTAGTTTGAAGGCTTTTTCTGCTTGCAGAAATGTTTTGTAAGGTGTCAACTTTAGCTGTCCTACTTTGCTTGTTGCTACAGACATATACGGGCAGATAAAATTATATGGTTTGTTATTCCCTCCACACACAGCCTTCAGGCCATAAAGAGCCTTATTGGGACCCCTCAAAAATACCATTATATATTGCCTCTTTACCTTTCCTTGTCCACTGTGCAGGGCAGACATTTTAGTGGCAAGTACTTAATTACTTGCATGGATTCTCCACAGATTCAGCCCCAGCTATCCTGAACATCCTAGACACTGATTTTTTCTGTGGTGGCTATGTTACCTGTTCTGAAAACTGAGCAAGTTTGGCTAATGTGGAAGTTTAACCTTTGGATGTTTAGTGTGAATCTATTTGGCTTCTCTTTACAGCCTTAGTGTGCTTGCATGCTGTATGCTGTACATGGTGCCTAGATAGGATGTCTTGTCTTTTTTCTAGAACCATATTTTGTCCAGGCAGTGGACTATGGCAACTATATTTACTTCTGGGAAATAGCAGTGGAGTACAAGAGCATGGAAAAGGTAAGGGGGGAAATATTGCCTTGTGACATTCATGAGGAAAAACCACATGCTGTTCTTGGACCAATGCTGTTTAGGAATGACCTTGAAACGAGAACCATAAATCATGATGACAAGGTCATAATTTTGAGAAGATTCCTATTGCTTGAGCCAAAAAGGTTGATTGGAATTAAACATTGCACTGTCTTGAAAGGAAACAAGATGGCTTGTTATGGTGATGATGTATGCTGGAAACTCTTTTCTCAACCATAAAAAGCACAAGACAAATGTACTTAATTTAGTCTATCATAATCTTTAAAAATGGATTCTAAAGCTAAGAAGTTAGGAAATCTTAATTGGAGTGCTGAGTAAACAGAGGCAGGAATTTTGTTCACTGGCATTTTGCAAAGAATAATTAAACATTTTCTGCATTTTTTGTTAATTTCACAATAGTTTTCTGACTAAGCAGTCAGAAAACCTGACCAAGGTCACAAAGATGGAGGGCAGGAATAAAAGCCCAGCAAGATTTGCATAATTTTAATTGCTGAAAATATAAGACTCAGAGCAGGCTGAGAGAGGGTAGGTTTAGATTGGATATAAGGAAGAAATTTTTTTACGATGAGGGTGGTGAGACACTGGAACAGGTTGCCCAGAGAAGTTGTGGATGCCCCATCATTGGAAGCATTCAAGGTCAGGTTGGAGGGGGCTTTGAGCAACCTGATCTAGCGAAAGATGTCCCTGCCCATGGCAGGGGGATTGGAATAGATGATCTCTATAGGTCCCTTCCAACCCAAATCATTCTAAGATCCTAATATAAATAAATATATATTTTATTTATGCATAGATGCACTATTTTATAGATATATTTATATATATGTGTGTGTATATATACATTTATAAAGATATAGAAATTAAATATATATCTGTAATGCATAGGTATAAAATGGATAAAACATTCTTTAATAAGAGCTAATGGCATGAATGATTAAAGTTTAAATGTGAATAGAACGTAATTCAGCAAAAGTAAAAGGCAGGTTTGGGGCCTCCCACTTTACAAGGCTGCAGAACAAGCTCTGACATGTCTGGGGTGGTAGTGGTGAAGACCTTCAAGAGGGCGGGGGGGTGGTGGGGTGGGTGGGCACAGACAGGTTGCAACATGCCCAAGGGCTATGAACCCCTCTTAGGAGGCCCACCAAGGGACCCCTGCACAAACCCTGTCATGCAAAAAAGAGACTAATCCTCTGAGCTGGACTGAGAGGCCCCCGCATCCGGGCCCAGTCCAACAGGATGACCATGCAGTATTACTGGGGAAGACTCTGGGCTTTGCATGGTACTGCAAGACAGGCAATGCTGTCTGCGAAAATGGAAAACCAGAACAAAATGCCAACTTCAGAAGAACCAGTGCATGGGGACAATAAGGAAAAGATCCGAAGGCATTCTCCAACAAGACCACGCGAACCAGAAGAAATGGACAACGGGCCCGTGAATCACAAACAGGATTTTGAAGTAAGTATCACACAGAGAAGACAGGTGGTTGCAGGGGAGTTCCCTTTGCCCATGGTTGTGGGAGATCTTACAGCTACCTGTAAGACCATTGTTTCCTTGTCCTTAGGTCGGTGACTTTAAAAGAACATTTCAAAAAGCTCTGGCTGGCTGACTAACTGAGGAGGGAGAAGTCCTGTGTGCCATGTTCTATTTGTGTTCCTGTCCAGGGCTGCAACAGCCAAAAAAAAGAACAGGCTTAGAAGTGAAATAGCACTGCAGGGCAAGACATGGCAGTATACTTTGCAGAAAGGCTATTATCTGTCCCTCTCCATGTTGATGGAACGTATGAACCCTCTTATTAACCCCACAAGAAAGTTTCAGCTGTTGATTCTCCAGCAGCGGGCCTAGTCTATGACCCTGTCATAAGTGTCGTGGTTTAACCCCAGCCAGCAACTAAGCACCACGCAGCTGCTTCCCCCTCCCCCAGTGGGGTGGGGAGGAGGGAAAAAAAGTAAAACTCGTGGGTTGAGATAAGAACAGTTTAATAACTAAAGTAAAATAAAATACACTACTAACTAAGAATAATAATAATAATATAATAATAATTGTAATGAAAAGGAATACAACAACAACAACAACAAAAAACACCCAAGAAAAGACAAGTGATGCACAATGCAATTGCTCACCACCCGCTGACCGATGCCCCAGCAGCGATCCGCGCCTCCCGGCCAACTCCCCCCTGTTTATATACTGGGCATAACGTTCTATGGTATGGAATATCCCTTTGGCTAGTTCAGGTCAGCTGTCCTGGCTATGCTCCCTCCCAGCTTCTTGCACACCTGCTTGCTGGCAGAGCATGGGAAACTGAAAAATCCTTGGCTTAAGATAAGCACTAGTTAGCAACAACTAAAACATCAGAGTGTTATCAACATCATTCTCACACTAAATCCAAAACACAGCACTGTAGCAGCTACTAAGAAGAAAATTAACTCTGTCCCAGCCGAAACCAGGACAATAAGGAAAACAAAGCTCAAAATGGATGAAAAGCCTTACGCTTTCTCTACAACTGGGGATCTGGCACATGTTTTGGGGGCTTCTCCGAGGGTTGCTGCTATGAAATTTCCCTTTATGGCAGACATCTCCAGAGGGTTTAACTCACTCTGCCTCTACATGGATCTTGTAGAGCACCAGCTTGTCAGGGACTTTGTGGTTCCATTATTGTGCTGTATTCCGACTGGCAGTAATAACAAGAAGATCATTACAGTGATGTATGAGTTTACAAGGCTCCAATATAAACAATGCTATAAACAAATTTTGATTTTTCCTTATTATTGAACATCTGACTCCAGACTATCCAAACCCTGCTCTCAAAACAACAGTTCCCCCTCTCCTTTTATTTAATGTTTTCAATGGCGTTTACCCCTGCTATAATATCTTTTAAGTTACCAGCTCTCCTTCACCTTACCATGTTTCTCCTGCTCATATTCCCTGTAACCAACTGGTTCCAAGTCTTAATCTCTCAAGTATTCAGTTAGTGAAGAAGTGGATTCTTCATCCAGGATTGGCTGTCTCCTAGGGGGTTACTGGTGTTAGTTTCCTTTGATTTCACATATTTGTCAGCAAGTATGAAGTCATATTACTCTTTAGCAATCCTCATCTAGCACATATGCCAGGGAAAGTGACAGTTTTCAGACTGCTGAGTTCAATACCCAAAACAACTCCCCCCCCCATTTTTAATCTTTGAATTTAAGAAAGGAAAAGGCACACAGCAAAAAGTACCAGTGCATTTCAAAAGGGTGGAAATGGAAGAAGTGACATGAATTTGGTACAGCAAGTCTGGTGCTAAGAATTAACAGCTTCACAAGACTTTTCCCTATTTTAAGTTATGGACTTTTTCATCTTTACATGTATTTTAAATGATGAGCAGCTAGCTTGAAAGCAAACAGAAAGAGACTATATGACAAACATTAGAAACAGAAATCAAGTTTCCAAAACCCTAATATTTAGGTATTCACTTTGTGCAAAAGTTAAAGTACTGTGCTCTGACTCTGAGAAATTTGTCAGGACAGAGTGGCAGGTAAAATGGAGTGAAAATATTCACTAGTCAATGAGCATGTACATGGAAAAGAGATAGTTGATTGCCTCTTTTATGTAGCAGAAAAATATATAGCAAGATCCAATGGTGGGAAGATGAAGTTGGACAAACTTTAATTAGAAACAAGGCACAAATTTTTATTAACCACAGCTCAAAATCACAACTAGATTCCCATTTCAAAAGCTATTTTGCATATTAAAAAAAATTATGGTTTGTATTACACAGGAAGTTAAATGAGATAAGCATAATACTCTTTTCTAACCTTAACTTCTGCTATTTTCCCTGTAGTAACAAAACAAATGTTTCAGATATTTTTAAACAGTCTCAAAACATAACTTCTTTTAACCTTTATCATTTACACTTTCGTGGTGGAGGATGGAAGGGGGTAAGAAGGATAGGAAAAAGCAAAATAACACTTCGGGAGTACTGAAGTAATACATAAAAATTGTAAATAAGAAAAACACCTACTAACAAAGTTGGATGAGTAGAAGATTAAACAAATTTGGTTGTGCTGTAACTGGCTATTAGAATAAATCTCAGTATATATAAAATTGCATCTTTATTACATCGTTCATCATTTATATTCTCTCTGCCACTGTCTGTGAGGGCGTCAGATAACACAAGTTTCCTCACAATTCAATGTAACAAGGCTTATAAGGATGACACTGCCTTTGTGGCCTCTATTAGTTACTATAAGAATGACTAGGGAGCAAAGATAAACAAAAAACTGAAAGATGCTTTCTTTCTGTGCGAGCCATATTCCTTCTTATTCTGCATTTCTTCTGATATCAGAAAAAAATTTTCCAAATATTTTATACACACACACATACTACCTTTAGAATCTTTCCCATATAGGTTCTCCTGCATGGGTTCTCCACGGACTGCAGCTTCCTTCAGGGCATATCCACCTCCTTCGGCATGGAGACCTCCACTGGTTGCAGTGGGGATATCTGCTCCATGGTGGTCCTCCATGGGCTGCAAGGGACAACCTGCGTTGCCATGGGCTGCAGGGGAATCTCTGCTCTGGGACCTGGAGCACCACCTCCCCCTCCTTCTTCTCTGACCTTGGTATCTGTGGAGTTGTTTCTCTCATATTTTCTCACTCCTCTCTCCCAGCTGCTGTTGCACAGCAGTTTTTACCCTTTCTTAAATATGGTATCACAGAGGCGCCACCAGCATTGCTGACTGGCTCAGCTTTGGCCAGCGGCTGGTTCATTTTGGAGCCGGATGAAACTGGCTCTGTCTGACATGGGGTCAGATTCTGGTGTCTTCTCACAGAAGCCACTCCTGCAGCCCCCAGCCACTGCCACTGCCCAAAACCTTGCCACCTAAACCCAATACACAGTGCAAGTGGAACTTGTGGCTGCCTGCAAGGGGGGCAGGACTTCTGCTGGAAGCTGGGGATGGGGCACCTGTCACTTCTTATCTTGTATATCAGTGGTCCCTATACTACTGCTCCTCCTGTGCCTGTCCATCAACTTCAGTATAGATGTAACTAGGTACAAAGTTTACTATATTGAAGGAGAGAAAACATACAATTTTAACAAACGGTGTATTAAAATAAAGAATATTGTTGGGTTTCACTTATGAACAGGAGGGAGAAAGCTACACAGAATTCAAACAAAACACAATATCCCATAGCATTTTCACTGCTTTTTCTACAGAGCATTAGCTCTATATTAGAATTAGTCTCTAAAGAAAACACTGCAGAATTACAAGTCATTTCAGTTAACAGATTAAAGTATTCATCTGAGGAAATATGAAAATTCTAGAATGAAATCAAGAACTGAATTATTAATAGTTTGGAGTAATATTTTGCAGTTGTAGCAAGAAAGTGCTATTCGTCAGTACAGCAAAAATGGATTCTGGCTACAAGGAATTTATAATTGTTTGCCTCATTCAGAGACAAATCAAGAAGTTAAAAAAAACACCTTCTAATTTCAAACCTTCTTAGGGGAATTATATGTAGAAGTTACCTATTATGATAATGTACTTTCTGAATGCAGAGCACTGCAGTTTTAGAAAGAAATTTGCAGTGACTAGTAGCAAATTAAGTTCGGCATGTAAAATGTGGAATCTTTTCAGAGAAATACACTATTAATTAATTAGGAACCTTCTTGCCCCACTGATCAAATCCTACACTGTAAAATGTGGGGATGGATTATGGAATGATAGAAGAAATAGAAAAAGGTTTCCTTGAAATGCTACTCTGCTTATTGGTCTCAAACAAGCTTAAATCACTACCATTATTCTCAAAATAAACGAAGTCAATAATTGTAAAAAGTGACTGTTACACACAAAAAGCAGGTGTGGATCCCTCAGGGGTGAGGCATAACACTCAGCAAGTGAAAGCTTTGGCTTTATCGAAAGCGTAGCGTTATCACAGTGGGAGCCCCGGGACACTGACACAGTGAAGCCCTACTTGGGAGTGACGCTCAAAGGAAAGCGCCACGGGGGTGGATAATAAAACTTGTGCTGATTAATATATCATACATATGCAATGTCCCGTTTTGCTCGTTAGCAAGCTCACTGATGTAATGTAGGTGCTATTGTTCGAATTCCGAGATTCGTAGCTGGCTGTCATATTGGCGCCTGTGCAAAGGTGGGTGCAAATGAGGGGGGAAGCGAACTATCCTGGGTTACCATGACAACAAAATAAGACGTGCTTGGGACTCTTCATACTCGGATGGGGGAGGCAAACTATCCTGGGTTACCATAATAAAGTCTTCTCGCGCCCTACTGTGACAATAGATCAGAATTCAGGCCCCACACTGTGTGTTTCCTGTTCTATAAGTTCTGCCCAGAGTAACTGCATCCTCAAATTTATGCCCATGTGCTATTTTAATACAGTGTTAAATATCGAATGCCACAAAATTTGCACTTGAGGCAGAGAGCAACTATTGCCTCTGGTCCCTTATTCCATTTATTTGTTTCACCTGATTTTAGCACTTTTATATCTCATCAAATAGTTCCTTATTATGCAGATTTCACATAATTAATATAATGTCAGGTTACACTAAATACAGTAATACCAGTTAATGGTTGACACGGGTCCCAAGTCTGCCAGGTGATGAACTCATTACTTTCCATTATCTAGTAGAGAGTGAGTGATTTTAATGAAAATCTATTTCATTGAAGGATCAATCTTGCAATGTTCTAGTACATATTTCTTCTCCAGAAACGTCCACTTCTGACATCTTACTAGAGGATAGCTCTGAGTGAAAACTTAGATCTTTTTTGAACTTTCCAGCTATAGAACCATGTAAACTGTTCCTTTCAAATCTCATTTTGCCTTTTTAGCAATGTTCTTGGCTTTCTCCCCTGCAACTTGCCAATTTTATTTAAAATACTAATTCAGTACATTGAAAGCCTTTTCACTGTTGCCTTAGCCAAGAATCTTTGGGTCTCATTTGTGGTTGCCCTAATTGGTTTATTCCTTTTTATCTTTTCTTCAAAACTTTCTCATTTTTTCCTTTTTATATCACTCCACGTTACAAGCAACAGCCTTTGTTCTTATGATTTCCTTAGCTAGCTACACATAAATATTAGTTGAGAAAACAAAGTGGTAGGCTAATTCCTACAGCTCAAACTGGGTTTTGCCCCTCAGTCTTTCATTTCCTCTGTCGGTCAATTCCATACATTTCATGTCACTATTGATCCTTTAACCAAATTTTATCTTATCTGTTACTCGTGCACAATATTTTCTCTAAATGTGTTCCATACTGAAATTTCCATATTTTCTATTCTTCTCCCCATCCTATTTTCTCTCTCATAATATATATTGATTACTGATGCCTGTAAATGTGGAATTTTCCACTTACTAGAATTGTTGTGGCTGGACCAAATTGGATTTTTACTGTTTTGGGGAAGTCAGGAAGGCTCTAAGACAAGAGGCTCCTAAATAATGTCACTAGGACAGTTCGACCTTAGAGAAAACAGTTGCGCGAAACCATAACGATAAAGAAATTTTAAAACAAGCGCCTCAACCAAAACAGACTACCCTTGAAGGACATGATATACATGATCTCAGAACTGAGTATGCGCAAAAGCAGAGGTCAGCCAGCGGACACAGTGAGGAAGAGTATCTCCTTCATCCAGAGACCCCTGATGACCACCCGGAGACATAAACAGACATGCGCAAGAGACATTTGCATATCATAATGAGTTCCCGGAAATCTGGTGAATATGTATAATGAGTTCCCGGAAATCTGATGAATATGTATGTATAAGCTTGTATATAAACTATGCAATTAACCTGACCGGACACACACAATAGGAGGAGATATCCCCTGTGTGTCCAGCGCTGCAATAAAGAATACCTACTTAATAGTCCCTAGACTATTGAGTCTTTGATTTGAGCCTTTCACGGCAACAGTTCTGGCACCCCAGATGGGACCTGCTCTGCTCGGCTGCAGGACCCGCTGAGAACAGGACTCCCTAGGGTACCCCCGGGATTTCCCGGAGGGACTCCTTGCCTCAATCGGATCACTGCGGGAGCAGACAAGGACCATCTAACATCTAAAGGAGTAAAGGTATTCTTTAAATCTTTTGGTTTTCTGTTTTGGAATTTGGGACCGGTCATTTGGAAGGTTCTCATAAGTCGTAGGAGACGTCCTACGCTGAGCGCCGTATACCAGGCTACTAGTGCCTGAGGGTATACATTTGGTATTTTGGTACGTTGGTACAGGCACGGGTTAAGCTTTGTACTTCTGCAATAACGTACTTTCGGTATTGGTACACTTATGTAACCCGCATAAGTTTTGTACTTTTGGCAATACGGATTTATTGGTACTGAACTCGGATATTGGCTTATTGATATTGAATTTGAACATACCCGTCAGGCATTGTAAAATTGGCAATTGAGTATGAATGAGCTGAGCTGAGTTAACTCTGATGCGACTGGTGAGTGAATGAGTGACTGAGGTACGGTACGGTTGCAAAGTGAGTGTGAAAAACCTGGAGAACTGTGCATTTCACCATGAAAATGAATGTGATTTTTTTTCTTGTGAATTGTTTTATTTGTGATCAGAATTTGTGGGTAAAATTTGGATGGGATATTAATTGTGACATTTGCGGAACGTGGTCGGAGTGGGACGAAAAGGAGCGACAGGCTGAGGTTATTAAAATAATCTGTGGGAGAATAACGGAAGTACAGAATCAGTAAGGTAGAATGGGGGGACAGCAAAGCAGTGGTATTGTAAGGAAAAGCCCCCTAGGATGCATCCTAGCACATTGGAAAGATATAGGGGGACCACCAAGTGGGAGTGTGAATAAGAAAACATTGATCAAATATTGTAACCAGTAGTGTCCCTGTATAAACTAGAAGATGATGAAAAATGGCCCTTCAACGGATCTTTGAATTACAATACTATATTATAGTTAATGTTGTTTTTACGGAGAGAAGGAAAATGGGATGAGGTTAGAAGATCGGAAAGGAATAGAAGGACCAATTAATAACTTTTTACAGCATGGACTATTAGTGGAATGTGAATCAGAATATAATACCCCCATATTACCGGTGAAAAGCCAGACAGAACTTATCGGGTAGTACAGGATTTAGGAGAAGTCAATAAAATTGTTAAGGACCTACACCCTGTGGTAGCCAATCCTTATACTTAACTTACTAAATTACGAGATAATCAAGTATTGTTTACGGTATTAGATTTGAAAGATGCATTCTTCTGTTTGCCTTTAGCCAAAGAAAGTCAAAATTTATTTGCATTTGAATGGGAAAGTCCTACCACTGGTAGGAAAACCCAGCTTACCTGGACAGTGTTACCCCAAGGTTTTAAGAATAGTCCAACAATCTTTGGAAATCAATTAGCACGAGAACCTGAAACATGGGATCCTCCCTCCGGAGATGGAATCCTTTTACAGTATGTGGATGACTTATTAATAGCAACTGAAACAAAACCTGACTGTATACAGTGGACTATCAGCTTGTTGAACTTTTTGGGACTAAATGGGTATCGAGTCTCTCAACAGGAAGCTCAGATGGTGCGGCAACGGGTAACCTACCTTGGATTCGAACTATCTGGAGGACAAAGAGAATTAGGAACAGAGCGAAAAGAGGCCATCTGCAGGACTCCCCTCCCTCAGACGGTAAAAGAACTCAGGACTTTTTTGGGAATGACAGGTTGGTGCCGGTTATGGATTTATAATTACGGAATAATAGTAAAACCTTTGTATGAGCTTTTGAAAAACAACCCCACTCGATTGATTTGGTCCAAAGAAGCTCAAAATGCATTTGAGACACTTAAGAAAGAACTAATGAAGGCCCCGGCCCTGGGTCTACCTGATGTTACTAAACCCTTCTGGCTGTTCTCCCATGAAAGACAAGGTATAGCTCTGGGAGTCCTGGCTCAACGACTAGGACCCTACAAAAGAGCTGTGGCCTATTTTTCTAAACAGCTCGACGAAGTAAGCAAAGGATGGCCAGGATGTCTGCGAGCTGTGGCGGCTGTGGTCTTGAATATTCAGGCAGCCTGAAAATTTACCTTGGGCCAAAAGATCACAGTGCTGGTTTCACACACAGTATCAGCTGTACTGGAACAGAAAGGGAATCACTGGCTTTCCCCTTCCCGATTTCTATTCTGATTGAACCAGATGAGGTTAATATTGAAATAACTAATGTTATGAATCCAGCTTCTTTTCTCAGTGGGGTGACTTCTGAACCATTGACACATGATTGCTTAGAAACCATAGAGACTGTGTACTCCAGCAGACCAGATTTGAAAGAAGAACCCCTGGAAGATGCACAGGACTCCTGGTTCACGGATGGAAGCAGCTTCGTCCGACAAGGTATTCGAAAGGCCGGATACGTGGTGACAACAGTAAACAAAGTAATTGAGTCTCAATCACTACCTGCTGGAACATCAGCTCAAAAGGCCGAAATTATTGCCCTGACTAGGGCCCTGGAGTTAGCAAAAGGGAAAAAGATAAATATATGGACAGATTCCAAATATACCTTTGGAGTTGTCCACGCTCATGGAATAATTTGGAAGGAATGAGGACTATTAACTGCACAAAAGAAACAGATTAAGTATGCTGAGGAAATCCTTCGCCTATTAGAAGCAGTCCGACTACCAGCCAAAGTTGCCATCATGCACTGCCGAGGACACCTGAAGGGTAACACTGACCAGGAAAAAGGTAATAGGTTGGCCGACTCTGAGGCTAACCAGGCAGCGGAGAGAATGCAAAAGATTTTAACCTTAATTCCAGATAATAGAAGTAGGAACCTAGATGACCAAGAAAATATTGAATATTCTAAGGCTGATAAAGAACTGATAGAGGAAATAGGAGGGCAGGTTCCCTCCAGAGGATGGGTCCACTCAAGTGATGGCAGAATAATAATTCCTGCCAAACAAATATGGGGAGTAGTTAAAGAAGAACACAATAGGACACACTGGGGAGTGGACTCCCTGTATAAATTTTAAATCAGAAGTTAATAGGGAAAAATTTGTATACTACAGTCCGGCAGGTGACCCAGCAATGTGAAATATGTTTAAAAAATAACCCCAATACAGGTAACTGGGTACAATTAGGAAGTATTGGGAAAGGAAGTGTACCGGGAGACCATTGGCAAATTGATTTCTCTGAACTTCCAAGAAAAGGAGGGTACAGGTATTTATTGGTATTTACAGACACCTTTTCAGGATGGCCAGAAGCGTTTTCTTGTAGAACTAACAAAGCAAGAGAGGTAACTAAGGTATTATTAAATGAAATAATACCTCGATTTGGGGTACCAACAATCATTTCATCAGACAGGGGTACACATTTTTGTGCAGAAGTAGTGCAACAGGTCAGCAAACTATTAGGAATCGATTGGCAATTACATACACCCTACAGACCACAAGCCAGTGGGCAAGTAGAAAAAATGAACCACATGGTAAAACAACAGATAGCGAAAATATGTCAAGAAGCAATAATACTTGGCCCGAGTTTTGGAAAAGACCAGATGGGGGATACTGTGACTACGACAATTCAAGTTATGAGACTGGATCGAGATTTGACCTACAAATACTAGATAATCAGATAGAAGCAGATTTGAATACACTCTGGGAGAAAACACCAGTATTCCATGAAATATCTTTGGATGATACTTCTTTGGGGTTTCGAGATTTATGGGATAAATTAACCTCTTGGCTTCCCAATTTAGGATGGTTGAAACAATTATTTGTTGGATTGATTGCTCTGATGGTCTTAGGAATATTTGTTTGTATATCTCAAATGTTTTCTTTGGTGTTGCTGGAATTCAGCTGAGACTTACAGCGATTGGAAAAGAAACAAGGTTAGACATCAAGTGGAAACAGGAAAATATTTCACTCAGACCCTTGAAAAGGATGAGCTATTATAAATCTAGTAAACATGAAATAATTAAGGATACCTTTGCTAGGTCTGAAGAAATTTGAGAGTAATACATGACAATTCAATACTATAACTAACTAATTATTGTAACCTGTTGCAAGATACAATATATACCACTTTACAGGCATTTTACCGTGGTTTTGCATGTAAGTGTAATGATCATCATTAATACTTTGCTTAAGACATAACAAGAAGATACTGTAGGGAGGATTCATAGCTTCCTAGCTACGAATCCTCAAAAGAAAAGGAGGGATTGATGCCTGTAAATGTGGAATTTTCCACTTACTAGAATTGTTGTGGCTGGACCAAATTGGATTTTTACTGTTTTGGGGAAGTCAGGAAGGCTCTAAGACAAGAGGCTCCTAAATAATGTCACTAGGACAGTTCGACCTTAGAGAAAACAGTTACGCAGCACCATAACGATAAAGAAATTTTAAAACAAGCGCCTCAACCAAAACAGACTACCCTTGAAGGACATGATATACATGATCTCAGAACTGAGTATGCGCAAAAGCAGAGGTCAGCCAGCGGACACAGTGAGGAAGAGTATCTCCTTCATCCAGAGACCCCTGATGACCACCCGGAGACATAAACAGACATGCGCAAGAGACATTTGCATATCATAATGAGTTCCCGGAAATCTGGTGAATATGTATAATGAGTTCCCGGAAATCTGATGAATATGTATGTATAAGCTTGTATATAAACTATGCAATTAACCTGACCGGACACACACAATAGGAGGAGATATCCCCTGTGTGTCCAGCGCTGCAATAAAGAATACCTACTTAATAGTCCCTAGACT
Source organism: Gymnogyps californianus (assembly GCF_018139145.2). Taxonomy (NCBI): domain Eukaryota; kingdom Metazoa; phylum Chordata; class Aves; order Accipitriformes; family Cathartidae; genus Gymnogyps; species Gymnogyps californianus. The sequence goes on along the minus strand of NW_026113995.1, from coordinate 72,084 downwards.
ATTGAGTCTTTGATTTGAGCCTTTCACGGCAACATTACAATCAGGTAACTTTCTTATTGCTATTTCATACCTGGTATCTCCTAGTTATATGTATTTTACTTACAAATCTCATTCTTATTCTATTCTTTCATTTATATTTGGACACAACATAATTCTAAAACAACTACAATATCATGAGATAAGCTTGCCATATATGAAGTTTTATATGCAAACTTTATACATAAAACTCTTTCAGGCTGTGCATTCCTTGGGGTAGGGATTATGTTATTTCTTTACGTTTGTTTAAGGCTGAGCATATGAATGACAAGTAATAACAGAAATGGAACCTAATCAAGTATGCTTCAGATTAATGTGTAATAAAATAACAAAACAAAAAAGCTCATCAATTTCCTGTTTTGTTTTTTTTTTTTATTTCTACACTTTTATGTATGTCCATAAACCAAAATGCTAGTGATAAACCGCAAAAGAAAAAAAGTTACCCAGAAAGAGATGTTCATAGCTTCAATCCAGTCCCGAGTCCTAAAAGAGAAAATTGATGGGAAACCTACCTCCTGTTTATGGAAAAAATATAAGGAATTGAAAGGGAAAAAGAGATCAGAAAAGGAAATTAGGATGATGGATAGAACGATCACACGTTCTGCTTACCCCTCTAGTGGAGAAAGCGAGAGCACACCCACCGGACCAAATAATTACCCTGTAACAGTACAAGCTCCCCGGAGGCTATGCAGAGAACACACAGACCGTTAAACAACTATTGGAGAAAGCTCACTCTCCCTTCGATAGCCCCATTTGGCCAGAAATACATTGCTGATGTATTAGGAACCAACAGGGAAACACCTGTGAAATGCCTCAAAGGAATTAGGGCATGTTCCTCCAAAAAGGTGACACAGTTGACAGCCCAGCTGAAGTGCCTCTATACCAGTGCACGCAGCATGGGTAACAAGCAGGAGGAGCTGGAAGCCACTGTGCAGCTAGAAAGCTACAATAAGAAAGCTATAAGTTACCTGATTATAATCAACATATATTATGAGTGAGCCACCGAGGTGAGATCAGGGTAATTACTTGGTCCCTAAGTCCTCGATGTATGATGGTCTTTCAGTAAGGATCACTACAATAACTTCAACAGTAGTGGGCAAGTGTGAATTAGCTGTGATTAAATGAATGTATTCTTAAATAAAATCTGTTGGAATTCTGACATACTGGTTTTTAACAGAAGTTAGATTTTTATTTTTTAAATTGTTAAATTTACAACAAAAGAATCATAGAATCATAGAATATCTCAAGTTGGAAGGGACCCATAAGGATCATCAAGTCCAACTCGCTGCTCCTCACAGGACTACCTAAAACTAAATCATATGACTAAGAGCGTTGTCCAGACGCTCCTTGAACTCTGACAGGCTTGGTGCCATGACCACTTCCCTGGGGAGCCTGTTCCAGTGACTGACCACCCTCTCAGTGAAGAACCTTTTCCTAATGTCCAATCTGAACTTCCCCTGATGCAGCTTCATGCCATTTCCTCGTGTCCTATCACTGGTCACCAGAGGGAGGAGATCAGCACCTCCCCCTCCGCTGCCCCCCTTGAGGAAGTTGTAGACTGCCATGAGGTCACCCCTCAGCCTTCTCTTCTCCAAGCTGAACAAACCAAGTGACCTCAGCCGCTCCTCATAAGTCTTGCCCTCGAGACCTTTCACCATCTTGGTTGCCCTCCTCTGGACACACTCTAATAGTTTGATGTCCTTCTTATATTGAGGCGCCCAGAACTGCACACAGTACTCAAGGTGGGGCCGCACCAGTGCAGTGTAGAGTGGGACAGTCACCTCCCTCGACCGGCTAGCTATGCTGTGCTTGATGCACCCCAGGACACAGTTGGCCCTTTTTGGCTGCCAGGGCACACTGTTGACTCATATTCAACTTGCCATCAGCCCATCTCTTTCCACGGGGCTGCTCTCCAGCCTCTCATCCCCCAATTTGTATGTATAACCAGGATTACCCCATCCCAGGTGAAGAATCTTGCACTTGCTCTTGTTAAATTTCATACAGTTGGTGATTGCTGTTACCGTAAATTTGGTTGCAAAAGAACCCTCTAAAACTTAATTTGAAGTTTTAGAAGGCAGGTATTCTTTATTACGGCGACGGATGCACAGGGGATCGCTCCGCCCAACGTGCATGCCGTGTGTTTCATCAGCTAAAGCTTATATTACCCTATCACATATATATTCATCAAATTTCCCAGAACTAGTTACCATATTCACATAGTTATTACGGGTGCGTGTTGGGTTGGTAAGGGTCTCCTTTGGTGGTCTCTGGGTGGACTCTTAGTCTTTTATTCCTTATTTGGTAATCCTTGTGCACTTGGCAACTTCTTGTAGGTCAAGATAACCTAATCACTGATGCTTCAGGTCTCCATCGTTCCTATCTTAATGGCCCCATTGTTTCTAGTATTTCATTGTTTCAGGCATTTCACGACCGCTTCTCTGATACTTAACCAACATCATCACATCATCTTTTCTACTTTGTCTTTGGCATTAAAATAAAGCTTATGGCCTAAGGTATCATTGCCCAGCTCTCTAGTCTATCCAGGTCTCTCTGTAAGGCCTCTCTACCCTCGAGGGAGTCCACAGCTCCTCCTAGTTTAGTATCATTGGCAAACTTACTTAATGTACATTTGACTCCTGCACCCAGATCATTTATAAAAACATTAAAGAGCACTGGCCCTAAAATTGAGCCCTGGGGCACTCCACTGGTGACTGGCCACCAGCCTGATGTAACCCCATTTACTATAACTCTTTGAGCCCGACCCATCAGCCAATTGTTCACCCAACATATTATGGATTTGTCTAGCTGTGTGCTGGACATTTTGTCCAGAAGGATACTGTGAGAGACAGTATCAAAAGCTTTGCTAAAATCCAAAAAACCCACATCTACTGGCTTCCCTTGGTCAACTAGATGGGTGACCTTGTCATAAAAGGAAATTAAGTTACTTAAACAGGACTTTCCCCTCGTGAACCCGTGCTGGCTATGACCAATGCCTGCATTGTCTCTCAAGTGTTTTTCAATAACTCCCAGAATAACCTTCTCCATAATTTTACCAGGCACTGAAGGGAGACTGACAGGCCTGTAATTACCAGGGTCTTCCTTCTTACCCTTCTTGAAAATTGGGACAACATTTGCCAGCTTCCAGTTGACTGGGACCTCTCCAGACTCCCAAGACAGGCAGTTGGACTAGATGATCATTGTAGATCCCTTCCAACTGAAATATTCTATTCTATTAATAGAATCATAGAATCATAGAATAGTTTGGGTTGGAAGGGACCTTTAAATGTCATCTAGTCCAACCCCCCCTGCAATGAGCAGGGACATCTTCAACTAGATCAGGTTGCTCAAAGCCCCTTCCCACCTGGCCTTGAACACTTCCAGGGATGGGGCATCTACCACCTCTCTGTTCAACCTGTTCCAGTGTCGCACCACTCTCATAGTAAAGAATTTCTTCCTTATGTCCAATATAAATCCACCCTCTCTCAGTTTAAAACCGTTACCCCTTGTCCTATCACTACACTCCCTGATAAAGTGTCCCTCCCCATCTTTCCTGTAGGCCCCCTTTAAGTACTGGAAGGCCTCTATAAGGTCTCCCCAGAGCCTTCTCTTCTCTAGGCTAAACAACCCCAACTCTCTCAGCCTGTCCTCATAGGGGAGGTGTTCCAGCCCCCTGATCATTTTTGTGGCCCTCCTCTGAACCCACTCCAACAGGTCCATGTCCTTCTTGTGCTGGGGGCCCCAGAGCTGAACATAGTACTCCAGGTGGGGTCTCACGAGAGCAGAGTAGAGGGGGAGAATCACCTCCCTCGACCTGCTAGCCATACTTCTTTTGATGCAGCCCAGGATGCGATTGGCTTTCTGGGCTGCTAGTGCACATTGCCAGCTCATGTCCAGTAACATACCTGTTATGTAGGGGCACTTCAGGGGGAAGGGGAAGATTCCTCCTCCTGCCCCAAGCAGAGATGAGAGTCCAGTCTCCTTTGTCTCATGAGTTGGTTGAGTCTGTCAGCTCAGGGTTGGAAGCAAGCTTACCTTCCCCTTGCGCAGCCTTAAGGCAGGGCTGTCGCTCAGCTTGTGACAGCACACAATACCACACATCGATCTCTCGCTCAGATTCCCGGATACTGCGCTGCCTGTTAAGCTCCTCTTGTAACATGGCTACTTGCTTGAAGAGTTCCTCCAGCTGGGCACACTTGCACCCATGACATCCACCTCTGCCTTCGGACCCTAGAGGGACTTCCAGGTTCTGGAGTTCCACACAACTTTGGGTCTGGGCAGCTCTTTCAGTCCTTGGGGGGTCAGTCTGGGTGTAGGTGTCCACATAGGGAAGTTTTATCACTTCTGTATGTTTATGTGAGACACTACCAGTCCCTCAAAGCCCGAAATCCACACTGGATTCTTTTTTTCTCTTTAATTTTGTGCTAAAAGTGTTATGCAGGTCTGGACTGTATTATTGCAGTTTACTCCTTCATGTTTTACTTTTGGCAGTACAGATATGGCACACACAGCAGACTGGTGGGTGAGTGGATGAGTGAGTTTAGACAATTATGTTTATGGCATAGTTTAAAACAGTATAAGCAAAACATCAGATTTGTATCTCAGTATAGCTATATTATGTATAATAAGATTTTATAGAAAAAGAGAATCTGGAGAAGTGAGACCATTAAAGAGGTCAATTTGTTGGGTTATCAAAAATGAGATTGTTATATGACCTGATTACAGTTTGTAAAAAAATTTTTGTGGTAAGAAAATATCTGTTACTAAAGAGCTCTTTAATCCCATAACAGGGAGCATTTCAGGTTCCAGTACCTGGAGGATGAAGCTGGACGAATGATTAATTTTTAATGATGGGAGCTATTATCTGTTGCAACTATTAAAGAATGAGGTGGGTATTTCAACTTATGAACATGAATGGTTGCCTTTTTAAAAACCTTCTCGATTCAAGTAATTAGGCTTCATATAGAAGTAATAAAGCAATTTAATCACCTCTGTATCTAGGGATCTCTTTTGGCCTTAGACTCTAGGAACTTAAGCATGTCTGAATATAAGACACATTTTTATGGATAAATTAGCATAAAACTTGTATATTAAAGTCATACAGTCAAAATCATGCCATGTCATAACCAGCTGTGTTAATCCTACAAGTCACATCCAGTTCTCAGCAATACCAAGACTTTGGTAAAATTCATACTGCAGAGCTCAGGGAGCTGAGGAAAGGTGGCGTTCTGGAAATGATAACACAGTGGAGATGAAATGAATACATGGTTTACACCATTTTGTAGGATGGAGCTGGGCTAGTCCTATGATTGCTAGGATCTGTTGCCTTGCTTTCTCTAAGAGTTGGTTTCACATTAACTAGCGTAGTGGGTTGACCTCATGTGCTGGTCTTGGCGGTGATAGAGTTAATTTTCTTCATAGTAGCTAGTATGGGACTATGTTTTGGATTTGTGCTAAAACAGTGCTGATAATACAGGGATGTTTTAGTTATTGCTGAGCAGTGCTTACACAGAGTCAAGGCCTTTTTCTGCTTCTCACACCACCCCACCAGCGAGAAGGCTGGGGGAGCACAAGAAGTTGGGAGGGGACACAGCTGGGACAGCTGACCTCAACTGACCAAAGGGATATTCCATACCATATGATGTCATGCTCAGCAATAAAAGATGGGGGGAAGAAGAAGGAAGGGGGGGACGTTCGGAGTGATGGCATTTGTCTTCCCAAGTAACCGTTATGCGTGATGGAGCCCTGCTTTCCTGGAGATGGCTAAACACCTGCCTGCCCATGGGAAGTAGTGAATGAATTCCTTGTTTTGCTTTGCTTGTGTGTGCAGCTTTTGCTTTACCTATTAAACTGTCTTTATCTCAACCCACGAGTTTCCTCACTTTTACCCTTCCGATTCTCTCCCCCATCCCACCAGGGAGGAGTGAGCGAGTGGCTGTGTGGTGCTTAGTTGCTGGCTGGGGTTAAACCATGACACCTTGGCTGGATGCCAGGTGCCCACCAACCTGCTCTGTCACTCCCCCTCCTCAACTGGACAGGGGAGAGAAAATATAACGAAAGGCTTGTGGGTCAAGATAAGGACAGGGAGAGATCACTCACCAATTACCACCACGGGCAAAACAGACTCAACTTGGGGAAAAATTAGTTTAATTTATTACCAATCAAATCAGAGTAGGGTAATGAGAAATAAAACCAAATCTTAAAAACACCTTCCCGCCACCACTCCCTTCTTCCCGGGCTTAACTTCACTCCCGATTTCTCTACCTCCTCCTCCCAAGCGGTGCAGGGGGACAGGGAATGGGGGTTGCGGTCAGTTCATCATGCATTGTCTCTGCCGCTCCTTCCTCCTCACACTCTTCCCCTGCTCCAGCATGGGGTCCCTCCCACGGGAGACAGTCCTCCACAAACTTCTCCAATGTGAGTCCTTCCCATGGGCTGCAGTTCTTCACGAACTGCTCCAGCATGGGTCCCTTCCACAGGGTGCAGTCCTTCAGGAACAGACTGCTCCAGCATGGGTCCCCCACAGGGTCACAAGTCCTGCCAGAAAACCTGCTCCAGCGTGGGCTCCTCTCTCTCCACGGGGTCACAGGTCCTGCCAGGAGCCTGCTCCAGCGCGGGCTTCCCACGGGGTCACAGCGTCCTTCGGGCATCCACCTGCTCCGGCATGGGGTCCTCCATGGGCTGCAGGTGGATATCTGCTCCACCGTGGATGTCCATGGGCTGCAGGGGGACAGCCTGCCTCACCATGGTCTTCACCACAGGCTGCAGGGGAATCTCTCTGCTCCGGCACCTGGAGCACCTCCTCCCCGTCCTTCTTCACTGACCTTGGTGTCTGCAGAGTTGTTGCTCTCACATATTCTCACTCCTCTCCTCTGGCTGCTGTTGCACAGCAGGTTTTTTCCCCCCTTCTTAAATATGTTATCACAGAGGCGCTACCACCGTCACTGATTGGCTCGGCCTTGGCCAGCGGTGGGTCCGTCTTGGAGCCAGCTGGCACTGGCTCTATCGGACATGGGGGAAGCTTCTGGCATCTTCTCACAGAAGCCACCCCTGTAGCCCCCCCCACTACCAAAACCTTGCCATGCAAACCCAGTATAACTAGTTGTGCCTACATCAGTATGACAAACATACAGTTGGTTTAGATCTTCTTGTGGCATAGGAGTTCTTGCATGGCCTGACATAAATGAACAGCTAGGCTGCTGAGATGCAGCAGTTTGCACAGCAGTTTCAGGGCTCTGCTTCATTGAGAACTTCTTGAGATCCTCTTGAGCTTCTGGGCACTTTGTCTGGGATCTGGAAAATTGAAGGAAATGGCAAGGATCTTGATCAATAAAATAGTACTTGAGAAGTCATACCAATTGTTTTTGTGTTATTGTTTTATTGAGCAGTCCTTGGCAGGAAAAGACATTTCCTTCTGGAGATGTTTCCTGAGCAGAATTTCTATTCTTCCAGTTTTCAAGTCGTAAATACAAAAACCAAACATGTTTCCTCCTTTTCCCCACCTTCATTCCAACAAAAAATAATAATTTGAAAAAAAACCCCCTTCTAATCTATAATAGTGGCTTGGCACATTACCATTAATTATAAGGCAAATAAGGCAAATAGACTCAATATTTGTATTACCCTAGCTTTGGTTCTTTTTCTCAAAGCAGCAGATCAGACCAAAAAAAATCCAAAAAGAGGCAATGAATGGTAGACTGGGAAAGACAAAATGTGCTCTGTCTGTAAACCAGTGCATTCATGGAAAACACTCCTATGGCCTTGGAATAAGTCTACAAGTCAATAGGAAGAAAGTTTGATCTCCACAGTGTGTGTCTGAGAATCTATAGTACGTATACTGGCTTGTAAAGGTGTTTGTTTGTTTGTGCTTTCTATTTCCTCTTAGCAGTTGTGGTGGTTTAACCCCAGCCGGCAACTAAGCACCACGCAGCCGCTCGCTCACTCCCCCCACCCAGTGGGATGGGGGAGAGAATCGGAAAAAAAAAAAAAAATCGTGGGTTGAGATAAAGACAGTTTAATAGGACAGAAAGGAAGAAAAATAATGATAATAATAATAATAAAATGACAATAATAATACTAAAAGAATTAGAATATACAAAACAAGTGATGCACAATGCAATTGCTCACCACTCGCTGACTGATGCCCAGTTAGTTCCCGAGCAGCGATCCGCCCCTCCCAGCCAACTCCCCCCAGTTTATATACTGGGCATGATGTCATATGGTATGGAATAGCTCTTTGGCCAGTTTGGGTCAGCTGTCCTGGCTGTGTCCCCTCCCAGCTTCTTGTGCCCCTCCAGCCTTCTTGCTGGCTGGGCACAAGAAGCTGAAAAATCCTTGACTTAGTATAAACACTACTTAGCAACAACTAAAAACATCAGTGTGTTATCAACATCATTCTCCTACTAAATCCAAAACACAGCACTATACCAGCTACTAGGAAGAAAAGTAACTCTATCCTAGCCGAAACCAGGAGAGTTTGTTTTCTGGTGTTGTGGGGGGTAGACCACAATTTATGGCTAAAATCTGTGTAGTTGGTGGTCTATGTTAGGTAACTATTGTGTCTTACTGAGAACTTCTTATTTAAGTTATGAGCTGAGATTTCCCTGGAAATTCAGCAACTGTTGAGTTGATGTGTTGGGAGATAAAATTTACAGTCTCAATAGGCATACACCTAATAGGCATACATGCTCAATAGGCATGACTCCACAAATTGTGAACAGCACTTAGGAAAAAAAGATAACCTTTCTTAACTATATCTCTGTGTAATTGTACTCTCTATCCTGTGTGTGTGCATGCTGCAAGGACTAAGCGCCAGCTACTGGGGAGACCAGCATGAGTGGACTTGGTGGCAGCAACTGGAGTCAGACCGAGGGTGTAGGCATCCCTGGCCTGTGGTGTCAGCTACCAGAGTGAGTGGGTGGTCTCAGTGTCAGCTACTGGAGCGGGTGAGGGTCTCGACTGCCAGCCACTGGGACAGGAGTGGTGTATGTCCCAAAAACCAGGTATTGGGAGGGACTGGCATGAGTGAAGTGAGTGAGAGGCTCAGTGCCGGAGCGGGATGGCAGTGAGAGCACATGTGCGCACACACACACACCCATTCTAGAGTCACGAGCACACGCGGACACCTCGAGTACTGGCACGGTGCCTCTGTTCATCCGTGTATTGGGTTTGCGTGGCAAGGTTTTGGTAGCGGGGGGGCTATAGGGGTGGCTTCTGTGAGAAGCTGCTAGAAGCTTCCCCTATGTCTGATAAAGTTAATGCTAGCGGGTTCCAAGACGGACCTGCCGCTGGCCAAGGCCGAGCCAATCAGCAACAGTGGTAGCACCTCTGTGATAACATATTTAAGAAAGGGAAAAGAAGTTACAGGGGAGTTGCAGTTGCAGCCAGAGAGAGCGGAGTGAGAAGATGTGAGAGAAACAACTCTGCAGACACCAAGGTCAGTGAAGAAGGAGGGGGAGGAGGTGCTCCAGGCGCCGGAGCAGAGAGATTCCCCTACAGCCTGTGGTGAAGACCATGGTGAGGCAGGCTGTCCCCCTGCAGCCCATGGAGGTCCATGGTGGAGCAGATATCCACCTGCAGCCCGTGGAGGACCCCACGCCGGAGCAGGTGGATGCCCGAAGGACGCTGTGACCCCGTGGGAAGCCCGCGCTGGAGCAGGCTCCTGGCAGGACCTGCGGACCCGTGGCCCCGTGGAGAGAGGAGCCCACGCTGAAGCAGGTTTGCTGGCAGGACTTGTGACCCTGCGGGGGACCCATGCTGGAGCAGTCTGTTCCTGAAGGACTGCACCCCGTGGATGGGACCCATGCTGGAGCAGTTCGTGAAGAACTGCAGCCCATGGGAAGGACTCACATTGGAGAAGTTCATGGAGGACTGTCTCCCGTGGGAGGGACCCCACGCTGGAGCAGGGGAAGAGTGTGAGGAGTCCTCCCCCTGAGGAGGAAGGAGCGGCAGAAACAACGTGTGATGAACTGACCCAAAACCCCCATTCCCTGTCCCCCTGTGCCGCTCGGGGGGGAGGAGGTAGAGAAAATCAGGAGTAAAGTTAAGCCTGGGAAGAAGGGAGGGGTGGGGGGAAGGTGTTTTAAGATTTGGTTTTATTTCTCATTATCCTGCTCTAATTTGACTAGTAATAAATTAAATTAATTTTTCCCCAAGTCGAATCTGTTTTGCCCGTGACGGTAATTGGTGAGTGATCTCCCTGTCCTTATCTCAACCCACGAGCCTTTCGTTTTATTTTCTCCCCCTGTCCATTTGAGGAGGGGGAGTGATAGAGCGGCTTTGGTGGGCATCTGGCATCTAGCCAGGGTCAACCCGCTACAATCTGATACCCCTGCCCAGATCCTGAGCCCTTGTACTGGGTTTGTGTGGCAAGGTTTTGGTAGCAGGATGGCAGGTCACAGCCCATGTGCCTGGTGCCTGCCGCTGGGGAGGGACCAAGTGTCTGTATCTTCCTCAAACCTGGTGTACATGGGGATGTGCATGTGCAATTTGCTAGCAAACTTCAAACTGAACTATCCAGTGAATAGGAGGCCCTGGATCTGGGCAGGGGTATCAGGCAGAGCATCCATGTTGGCATTCAGGGGCACCCAGGAGTGTGGGGTGCCTGTGAGATGAGTGTGTGAGTGCATGTGTCTGTTTGCTAGTGAGCATCAAGTTGGACTAGCCAGCGAGTGGAGCAGGTAAGGAGGCTGTGGTGGGTTACCTTGGCTAGCTGCCAGGTGCCCACCCTCAGCTACTCTCTCACTCCCCCTCCTCAACAGGATGAGGTGGGGGGGGAAATAAGATGGAAAACTTGTGGGTCAAGATAAACACAGGGAGATCACTTAACAATTACCATCACGGGCAAGACAGACTTGACTTGGGAAGATTAATTTAATTTGTCACCAATTAAAAAGAGAGTAGGATGGTGAGAAACAAAGACAAAACTAAAATACCTACCCCCACCCTTCTTCCCAGGCTCAACTTCACTCCTTCATTCCCAACACTTCTACCTCCTCTCACCAGTGAGTGGTGCAGGGGGGATGGGGTTGCGGTCAGTTCATAACACTTCGTCTCTGCCACTCCTTCTTCCTCACGGTCTTCCCCTGCTCCAGCATGAGTCCTTTCCACAGGGTACAGTCCATCAGGAAAAGACTGCTCCAGCGTGAGTCCCCCACAGGCCCCAGTTCATGCCAGAAAACCTGCTCCTGCATGGGTTCTCCAGGGGCTGCAGCTTCCTTCAGGGCATATTCACCTACTCCGGCATGGTCCTCTCCACCGGCTGCAAGGAATACCTGCTTCACTATGATCTTCACCATGGGCTGCAGGGGAATCTCTGCTCCAGTTTCTGAAGCACCTCCTCCCCCTCCTTCTTCACTGACCTTGGTGTCTGCAGGATTGTTTCTCTCACATTTTTCTCACTCCTCTCTCTCACACACTGCTGCACAGTGTTTTTACCCTTTCTTAAATATGTTTTCACAGAAGCATCACCAGCTTTGCTGATTGGCAGGAGCTTTGGTCAGGAGTGGGTCGTTTTGGAGCCGGTTGGAACCAGCTCTGTCCGGCAGGGAGTAGCCCCTGGTCTCTTCTAACAGAGACCACCCCTGCAAACCCTCTGCTACCAAAACCTTGCCATGCAAATCCAGTAAAAGGGCTCAGGATCCAGGCAGGAGTATCAGACGGACAGAGGTGCCGTGCCAGTACTCGAGGGATCCGTGTGTGCTCGTGACTCTAGAGTGGGGGGTGGGGGGGGGGGTGTGTGCGCTTTCACTAGTGACCTATCTCTACCAGCCAAAGAGGAGGAAAGGGACTTGGCTGTCTATGCTTATGTTTATGTGTGTCTTATATGTAGGTGCTGTTGAAGGTAGCGTCTTGTCCGTGGCAGTCTGTGTAGCCAGCCATGTCAGTGTCGTGTGTGTGTGATACATGCTCAACTTTGCTACTGGTTGAACCCACAAATGGGAAAGCAGCAGCCATGTCCATTGGCCTGGGATGGCAACCCCTGGGTCTCCAGGCTGGGCTCCAGCAGCTGGGCAAGAGGAATCTCTGGGCCTCAGAGCTGCTGAAGGCAGCAGCTGCTCCTAACATCCCTTAACACCAACACCTGTTTTTAGGGAACTAATCTGAGATTATGCTTTACATAGCTACCAAATAGTTGTTGGATAGTAACAACTTTGGACAATTCTAACAGTTACTGTGATCAGATAAAGCTGTCCTATGGTTGTACTATAAAACTCCTAAATCACTGAGAAATGGAGACTAGTAGACTAGAGGGTGGAGCTCAATCCTGATATACTCTGCAGATGCATCTTCTAATTTAACTCACTGTAAAAGCCTAGTTTGATTTCCACAAGGTATTACAACCACATATTCTCTTTTAACCTTGTGGTTCTTTTTCTTTTGTAAATTTAAATTTTGAAAAATGTATTAATACCTTTATGATTTCTATCATCTGCCCCAAATGCCTGATATTCTCTTGGAATTTAAGGAAAGTTACGCAGAGAATTATTAGATTTTCTAACAATGCCACATTTGATTTAGAAATTTGCTATATTAGTTTAGCTGTTTTCCTCAATCTTTTTATTTTTTTTTAAAAAAATGTGCCATTAAAATAAAAACTCCCTTTTGCATCTGTTCCAAGACTAAGGAGCAATTGGAAAAATAATATACTGTCTTTTTATAGCTCTTACACCAACAAGAATGTCCTTCCCAGCTCAGCACTGACAAGAAAAACTACAGTAAAAAGGAAAATCAGTACTGTCATTGGTTATTAAAGGTAATTTTAAAGTGGCAATTTTTAGAAAAACATGTTCATTCAAATTAGCACTCTTTCTTCATTTGTTGCCACAAAAATCCTTCATAATGCTACTTAGTGAATCAAGTAAATTAGTGATTTTGAGAGTCAGTCAAAACATAAGCACCTACTAAGATTGTGTGTTTCCTAAGAAGAATAAAAAATATTTAGGCAAAGAATAGTATTTAGCCTCTAATGACAAATCACAAAATGAAAGAAAGAGATTATTGTCAAAGACATCTAATATACAAGTTATATGTGAAGAGCTGTGTACCCATAGAATTGAAAAGAATCCTGCTGCTCAGTCAAATTATAACATTACAGATGGCCAATACGTAAGGAATACACTCAGTCGCCGAGGCGAGCAACTCCGGTGCCGGCACGATCCGCAGCGGAGTGCTCTAACGCGATGCACAGGGGGGGTTCCTGAACCGGAAGAAGCTCAGGGGGAGCCGAAAGAGCCGCCAGGAGCCCGCAGCTCGCGCGACAGCGGCTGACAAGACCTGGGCGGGGCCAAGAGCAACGGCGGCCAAGCCCACCCCGTATAAAAGAAGCCCCTAGGGAGCACTAGCAACGAGGAGCGCTGCGAACGGGGTGCGTTAGCAAGGGCGCGGTAGTTTGCGCGGTAGTTTGCGCGGTAGTTTGCGCGGTAGTTTGCGCGGTAGTTTGCGCGGTAGTTTGCGCGGTAGTTTGCGCGGTAGTTTGCGCGGTAGTTTGCGCAGAACGGCGTACAGGAAGGGCGTTGAAGCTCTGCCAGCTCGACCAGGGAGCAATGATATCCACTCAGCAGAAAGCCATGGCCTCTCTAAGCTCTGCACCTGCCGCAACTGATGCAGCTTCCCAGACAGAGCTCCGATGGGAAAATGATGCTACTCAGGTGTCAGGCTGCAGGGTGTGCCCTACTCTTATGCCAGTACCGGATGGCTGTAGTGAGCACACCTGTGGGAGGTGCACCCAGGTAGAGGAACTCCTCTGCTTAGTGACAGAGCTCTGGGAGGAGGTGACTAGGTTTAGGAGTATCAGAGAGTCTGAGAAGGAGATTGACTACTGGAACTGCACCCACCATCCCTGGGACAGACCTGTCAGGCAGACAGGACGCATGATACAGAGGATTCCCTATCCTCTCTCTACCTGGCTGAACACAGTGACTTAAGGGATGGGGGGGAATGGCGACAAGTTCCTGGCTGGTGCAGCAGGCGCGTCTCCTCTGTGACTACCTCACCTTCCCAGGTGCCCTTGTACAATAGGTATGAGGCTCTGCAAGTGGAACCAAACAATGATGAGGATGATGGTTCATCTAGCTTGGAGGTGTCACCGAGTTTAAGTTGGCCTATGCCCTGCATCAAAACTGCTTCCATAAAGAAAAAAAGATGGATTAGTGTCATAGGACACTCCCTTCTGAGGGGAACAGAAGGCCCAATATGCTGACCAGACCCACTTCTTAAGGAAGTCTGCTGCCTCCCCAGGGCTCGGGTTAAAGATGTGAAGAGAAAGCTTCCTACCCTGGTATGGCCCTCAGGTTATTATCCATTATTGATTTTTCAGGTAGGCAGCGATGAAGTTGCAACAAGAAGTCCGAGGGCGATCAAGAGAGACTTCAGGGCCTTGGGATGACTGCTTAAGGGATCAGGAGCACAAGTGGTTTTTTCCTCTGTCCTTCCAGTTGCAGGGAATGATGAGGGAAGAAACAGGAAGACCCAGCTGATCAATACCTGGCTCTGAGCCTGGTGTCACCGGCAGAATTTTGGGTTTTTTTGATCATGGGTCGGTCTACACGACACCAGGCCTGCTGGTGACAGATGGGGTACACCTGTCTCATGGGGGGAAAAGGATCTTTGCACAGGAGTTAGCAGGGCTCACTGAAAGAGCTTTAAACTAGATTTGAAGGGGGACAGGGATAAAACCAGGCTCGCTAGAGATAAGCTGTGGGGCGGCATGCCAATGTTTGAAGGACGGTGTGCTAGCGAGGTCCCTCGGTCTGCCACCTCAGTGGAGGTAGGGGATGGAGAGCCACGCGGCAGCAAAGACACAAGGGTTATTGATGTGTTAGAAACCACGGAAGCGCCTGAGAACGGTCACATAGGAATTAGGGCTTCTCCCCCAAAAAAGGTGGCAGGATCAATGGCCCAACTGAAGTGCATCTACACCAATGCACGCAGCATGGGCAACAAACAGGAGGAGTTGGAAGCCACTGTGCAGCTGGAAAACTATGATATAGTTGCCATCACGGAAACATGGTGGGATGACTCACACAACTGGAGTGCTGCAATGGATGGCTATAAACTCTTCAGAAGGGACAGGCAAGGAAGGAGAGGCGGTGGGGTAGCCCTGTATGATAGGGAGTGTTCTGATTGTCTAGAGCTTGGCGATGGTGATGAAAGGGTTGAGTGTTTATGGGTAAGAATCAGAGGGAAGGCCAACAAGGCAGATATCATGGTGGGAGTCTGTTATAGACCACCCAACCAGAATGAAGAGGCAGATGAAATATTCTATAAGCAGCTGGGAGAAGTCTCACGATCGCTAGCCCTTGTTCTCATGGGAGACTTCAACTTACCAGATGTCTGCTGGAAATACAATACAGCAGAGAGGAAACAGTCCAGGAGGTTCCTGGAGTGTGTGGAAGATAACTTCCTGACACAGCTGGTGAGTGAGCCAACTAGGGAAGGCGCCCTGCTGGACCTGTTGCTTGCGAACAGAGAAGGTGTCGTGGTTTAACCCCGGCCAGCAACTAAGCACCACGCAGCCGCTTCCCCCTCCCAGTGGGGTGGGGAGGAGGAAAGGAAAAAAGTAAAACTCGTGGGTTGAGATAAGAACAGTTTAATAACTAAAGTAAAATAAAAATACACTACTAACTAAGAATAATAATAATTGTAATGAAAAAGAATACAACAAAAAAAAGAAATAAGAAAAGACAAGTGATGCACAATGCAATTGCTCACCACCTGCTGACCGATGCCAGAGCCGCGATCCACGCCTCCCGGCCAGCTCCTCCCTGTTTATATACTGGGCATGATGTTCCATGGTATGGAATACCCCTTTGGCTAGTTCGGGTCAGCTGTCCTGGCTATGCTCCCTCCCAGCTTCTTGCACACCTGCTTGCTGGCAGAGCACAGGAAGCTGAAAAGTCCTTGGCTTAAGATAAGTGCTACTTAGCAACAACTAAAACCTCAGAGTGTTATCAACATCATTCTCACACTAAATCCAAAACCCAGCACTGTACCAGCTACTAAGAAGAGAGTTAACTCTGTCCCAGCTGAAACCAGGACAGAAGGACTTGTGGGTGATGTGATGGTTGGAGGCCGTCTTGGGCACAGCGATCATGAAATGATAGAGTTTTCGATTCTCGGAGAAGTAAGAAGGGGGGTCAGCAGAACTGCTACCTTCGACTTCCGGAGGGCAGACTTTGGCCTGTTTAGGAGACTGGTTGACAGAGTCCCTTGGGAGGCAGTCCTGAAGGGCAAAAGAGTCCAGGAAGGCTGGACATTCTTCAAGAAGGAAATCTTAAAGGCGCAGGAACAGGCCATCCCTATGTGCTGAAAGGTGAGCCGGTGGGGAAGAAGACCGGCCTGGCTGAACAGAGAGCTTTGGCTGGAACTCAGGAAAAACAAAAGAGAGTTTCTGACCTTTGGAAGAAGGGGCAGGCCACTCAGGAGGACTACAAGGATGTCGTGAGGTTATGCAAGGAGAAAATTACAAGGGCCAAAGCCCAACTAGAGCTTAATCTGGCTACTGCTGTAAAAGACAATAAAAAATGTTTCTATAAATACATTAGCAACAAAAGGAGAGCTAAGGAGAATCTCCATCCTTTATTGGATGTGGGGAGAAACATAGTGACAAAGGATGAGGAAAAGGCTGAGGTACTTAATGCCTTCTTTGCCTCAGTCTTTAATAGTAAGACCAGTTGTTCTCGGGGTACCCAGCCCCCTGAGCTGGAAGACAGGGATGGGGAGTAGAATGAAGCCCCCATAATCCAAGGGGAAATGGTTAGCGACCTGCTACACCACTTAGACATACACGAGTCTATGGGGCCGGATGGATCCACCCAAGGGTCCTGAGGGAGCTGGCGGAAGCGCTCACCAAGCCACTTTCAATCATTTATCAGCAGTCCTGGCTAACCAGGGAGGTCCCAGTTGACTGGAAGTTAGCAAATGTGATGCCCATCTACAAGAAGGGCCGGAAGGAGGATCCGGGGAACTACAGGCCTGTCAGTCTGACCTCAGGGTTGGGGAAGGTTATGGAGGAGATCACCTTGAGTGCCATCACACGGCACATACAGGACAAGCAGGTGATCAGGCCCAGTCAGCATGGGTTTATGAAAGGCAAGTCCTGCTTGACTAACCTGATCTCCTTCTATGACAAGGTGACCCGCTTAGTGGATGAGGGAAAGGCTGTGGATGTTGTTTACCTGGGCTTTAATAAAGCCTTTGACACCATTTCCCACAGCATTCTCCTGGAGAAACTGGCTGCTCATGGTTTGGATGGGCGTACTCTTTGCTGGGTAAAAAACTGGCTGGATGGCCGGGCCCAAAGAGTTGTGGTGAATGGAGTTAAATCCAGTTGGCGGCCGGTCACAAGTGGTGTTCCCCAGGGCTCAGTATTGGGGCCAGTTCTGTTTAATATCTTTATCAATGATCTGGATGAGGGGATCGAGTGCACCCTCGGTAAGTTTGCAGATGACACCAAGTTGGGCGGGAGTGTTGATCTGCTTGAGGGTAGGAAGGCTCTACAGAGGGATCTGGACAGGCTGGATCCATGGGCCGAGGCCAACTGTATGAGGTTCAACAAGGCTAAGTGCCAGGTCCTGCACTTGGGTCACAACAACCCCATGCAATGTTACAGGCTTGGGGAAGAGTGGCTGGAAAGCTGCCTGGCGGAAAAGGACCCGGGGGTGTTGGTCGACAGCCAGCTGAATATGAGCCGGCAGTGTGCCCAGGTGGCCAAGAAGGCCAATAGCATCCTGGCTTGTATCAGAAATAGTGTGGCCAGCAGGACTAGGGAAGTGATTGTCCCCCTGTACTCAGCACTGGTGAGGCCGCCCCTCGAATGCTGTGTTCAGTTTTGGGCCCCTCACTACAAGAAAGACTGGTGCTGGAGAGTGTCCAAAGAAGGGCAACGAAGCTGGTGAAGGGTCTAGAGAACAAGTCCTATGAGGAGCAGCTGAGGGAACTGGGGTTGTTTAGTCTGGAGAAAAGGAGGCTGAGGGGAGACCTTATCGCTCTCTACAACTACCTGAAAGGAGGTTGTAGCAAGGTGGGTGTCGGTCTCTTTTCCCAAGTTACAAGCGATAGGACAAGAAGAAATGGCCTCAAGTTGCGCCAGGGGAGGTTTAGATTGGATATTAGGAAAAATGTCTTCACCGAAAGGGTTATCAAGCATTGGAACAGGCTGCCCAGGGAAGTGGTGGAGTCACCATCCCTGGAGGTATTTAAAAGATGTGTGGATGTGGTGCTTAGGGACATGGTTTAGTGGTGGACTTGGCAGTGTTAGGTTAACGGTTGGTCTCGATGATCTTAAAGGTCTTTTCCAACCTAAATGATTCTATGATTCTATGAATGGATCTAAATCAACCCATGCAGAGAGAGTTCTAGCTATACCTAATCCTGAAAGAGCAGCAATTCGATGTTTCTCTCCAGGAATGCAGCTTTGGAAACAGCATGGTGCTTATTCCCTACCAAGTTATCTTACATTTTCATAGCATCTCTGTACTGGATCTGACTGGGATGGAGTTAACTTAGCAGCCCATATAGTGCTGTGCTTTGCATTTGTGGCTAGAATGGTGTTTATAACACACCAATGTTTTGGCTGTTGCTGAGGAGTGCTCATCAAGGCTTTCTCTCCAACTTCCCCCCCCCCAAAGGCCAGTAGGCTGCGGTGGGTAAGAGGTTGAGAGAGGACATAGCTGGGACAGCTATGTCCAAAATGACCAAAGAGATATTCCATGCCATATGATGTTGTCCTTGGCAATAAAAGCTGAGAGAAAAGAGGAGGAGCAGGGGGCATTCGTGGTTAAGGCATTTGTCTTCTGAAGCAAGCGCTACATGTACTGAGGTCCTGCTTCCCAGGAAGCAACTGGACATTGCCTGCTGATGGGAAGTAGAGAATAAATCTCCTCTTTTTGCTTTGCTTCCACGGGCAGCCTTTGCTTTTCTTATTAAACTGCCTTTATCTTGACCCACGAGCTTGTCCATCTTATTTTCTGCCCCATCGTGTTGAGGAGGGGGAGTGAGAGAGCAACTGGATGGGGGTCTGACAGACAGCCAAAGTCAACACACCAGAGTCCTTTTTGGTGCCCAACATGGGGCTCTCCACGAATTTGAGATAAGGACAGTAATTGGGAGAGGTAACGGGCAAAACTCAGACTGGACATTGCCAGAGAGTGGAATAATTCTGGGGAATTTTTGTTGTTGTAATGTGGTGAAGGGATAAAGGGTGGAGAGTGTGTAAATGGTCCACCTCTGTCGATGTTGTCATGAGGTTATTTTGACATTGGTGTGGGGAATTCTTTTTGTTGATGTAAGTGAAGTTTGTGAAGATTGTGAGATGAATGTATATTTTAATGCTAGTTCTTAAATATGTGTTTCACAGAGGCAAAGGGTGGAATGTATTGGGTTTACATGGCAAGGTTTTGGTAGTGGGGGGGCTGCCGAGGTGGCTTCTGAGAGAAGATGCCAGAAGCTGCCCCCATGTCCGATAGAGCCAGTGCCAGCTGGCTCCAAGACGGACCCACTGCTGGCCAAAGCTGAGCCAATCAGCCACAGTGGTAGCACCTCTGTGATAACATATTTAAGAAGGGTAAAAAACTGCTGCACAACAGCAGCCGGGAGAGAGGAGTGAGAAATATGTGAGAGAAACAACTATGCAGACACCAAGGTCAGTGAAGAAGGAGGAAGAGGCGGTGCTCCAGGCGCTGGAGCAGAGATTCCCCTGCAGCCTGTGGTGAAGACCATGGTGAAGCAAGTTGTCCCCCTGCAGCCCATGGAGGACCACGTCGGACCAGATATCTACACTGCAGCCCATGGAGGACCCCACGCCGGAGACAGTAGATGTGCCCTGAAGGAAGCTTCAGCCCCTGGAGAGCCCACGCAGGAGCAGGGTCCTTGGCAGGAACTGTGGCCTGTGGGAAGTGTGTTCCTGATGGACTGTACCCTGTGGAAAGGACCCATGCTGGAACAGTTCTTGAAGAACTGCAGCCTGTGGGAGGGACTCCACGTTGGAGCAGGGGAAGAGCATAAGGCGGAAGGAGCGGCAGAGAACACATGTTGTGAACTGACCGCAACCCCCATTCCCTGTCCCCCTGTGCTACTCGGGGGTCAGGGGAGGAGGTCGAGGAGTCAGGAGTGAAGTTGAGTGAAGGGGAAATTCAAATTGTAACTGCTCAGCAGTGGTAATTCCATGATCTGGCACGGAGGGCAAGAAGGCCTAACTACAGAAGGGGTTAAACTGGCTGGAGGCAGGAATGCCAGAGACAGAAGGACTCCCAGTAAGAGAGTGAAGTTTCCCTTGGTGATGAGATAAGAAATGCTGCAGCATTGTCTTGTAGCCATCCTGGAAAGCAATTACTCAGGGGCCACCTTTGGGCAGCAGAACTGGCTCTGGGGGATGAACCAAACACCAGGTTAAGTTGTCTGATGCCTACACTCACATGAGCTGGTGCTCAGCATGGTGCTGGTGCAAGTGTATATAAGGAATTGGCTCATGACACATCTTTACAGACTCCTTGTAGATCTGCTTATGGTGGTAGGACTCTGTCCAACGCATTGTTCATTACATCTCTTTATATTTAAGCACAAATGTTTGTTTAATTCACCTCGAGGGGTACAATAAAAATTCCCCAACATATGCCACAATTGATATTGCTAATGCATTCGTCTTGATTCCTTCAGCAGCAAGGTGCAGGCCTGTGGTGGGTTAGCCTTGGCAGATATCCATCTGCTCCGGCACGGGTCCTTCACAGGCTGCAGTGAATATCTGCTCCGGTGTGGGCTCTTCCTCAAGCTAGAGGGGAATATCCACTCCAGCACCTGGAGCACCTCCTCATGCTCTTTCTTCTCTGACCTTGGTGTTCCCTCTGCTGTTTCTCACTCTTTTTCCCTCCTCCTCTCTCTGTCCAGGGGTTTTTGCCCTTTCTTAAATATGTGTTCACAGAGGCACCACCAACTTAAATGATTGGCTCTGCTTTGGCCTGTGGTGGGTCCGTTGCTGAGCTGGCTGGAACCGACTGTGTCTGGCACAGGGCAGCCTCTGACTTCTTTCCACAGAGGCCACCCCTGCAGCCCCCTGCCCCTCCTGACCTTGCCACATATGCACAATACAAGTCCATAGTTTACTTTCACGTGCAAGTGTGTCCAATATACCTGGAATTGACTGCCCCAGCAGTAGAAACACAGCTCTACCATTTGCCATGGACTGGTACAGACTGCACTGGAATGGGGGTGAAGCCCCTGAACACCTGCAATACATTGACGACATCATTGTGGGGGGCAACACAGTGGAGGAAGTGTTTGAGAAAGGGAAAAGATCTTTCTTAAAGCTGGTTTTGCCATTAAAAAAAACCCACAAAGTCAAAGGACCTGCACAGGAGATTGAATTCTTGGGAATAAAATGGCAAGATGGATGTTGACACATCCCAATGGATGTGATCAATAAGATCCTGTCCCCACCAGGTAACAAAAAGGAAATACAAGCTTATTATTCTGCACCAGGAGGCGGGAGTGGGGGTGAGTGTGGGTGTGTGGTGTGTGAGGTGAGAGAGAGAGAGAGATGGTGCAGGGTTCTTTCTGGATCTCAGTAAGAAAGGCCCAACAACAAATGGCTTAATAAGATAGCCATTTTAATCACACAGAATAAAAACAGGAATACAGATAGCGAGTAAATCTTATGTCCCTTCAGATGCTGGGAACCCCACATTCATGCATCATCGGACAGACCCTGGATGGATTTTCCCACAGCATGCTGTGCAGATTCCATCCATGAAGAGAGGTTCCTCCTTTTTGGTCCTTGGAGCTATTATATAATTTTATTACAAGAAAACAACTTTATTCCTAAAAGCTGTCCGTGCGAGAACTTCTTGCTGCACTTTTAGATAAAGGCAAGGCATGCCGGTGGCGTAATCACCAGTACCAAGTGGGAGCTGCCTACAGTCTCCTTTGTTACAATGAGCTGGCTAAGTTTATCCTGTGGCCAAGGGATTTGTGCAGGCCTGAAGGCCAAGCTGTATGTGCAGCACAGCACAGCACAGGCCTGGGCCTACTCAGGTTAACTGGTATGTGCATCCCTAACTACTCGATATACGATGGTCTTCCGGTCTGGATCCACCCCTTGATCCACAAACAGTTCACCTTTCCCAAAGACATAATAAGTTACAGATTATATTAGTAACATGTGGGCTTCTCAAGCCCTAAGTACGAGGTCCAATAAAACAAACATTGACTGTTCAAGATCACTAACTTCTTCAATACAATGTCTTCTGCAAGGCTCCCAATATCCTAGGCGTTGTAGGTTTCTGGAGAATGCATATTCTGGGTTACAGTCAGCTTGTGAGTCCTCTCTATCATGTGACCCAAAAGAAGAACTATTTCGACTGGGGCCCTGAGCGGCAGCAAGCCTTCAAACAGATTGAACAGGAGATAGCTCATGCAGTATCCATTGGGCCAGTCTGGATAGGACCAGCTGTGAGAAATGTGCTCTGCACTGCAGCTGGGGAGTATGGTCTCACCTGGAGCTTCTGGTAGAAAGCACCCAGAGAGACCGAAGGTCAACCTGTAGGGTTTTGGAGCCTGTGGGTATCATGGATCTGAAGCACACTACACCCCGACTGAAAAGGAGATACTAGCAGCATATGAAGGTGTTTGAGCCATTTCAGAAGTGGTCCATACAGAAGCACAGCTCCTCTTGACGCCACGATTGCCTGTGCTGCACTGGATGTTCAAAGGAAGGGTCCCCTGATACTGTTGTCCCAAAAATCAGGATTCTTTCACCCAGTGTGCAAAAAAAACGATTAACACACAGAGTCGAGATATTTGTTTATTTCATGTCTGCACAGAGATGGGTGCTAGGTGGTAACTCCACAAAGCTAGCACACCTGGTTAACACACGGTAAAGCATTTTATACCTTTTGAGCAACAGTTATCAGTATTTTTACAGTTTCGCTTAGTTACTCTCGTTCCTATTGGTTCTCGCAAGCCTCATCTCCACTTAAAGTCGCAGCATCCTCCTTTTTTACTGCGCATGTTCTGTGAGGAAGGGGTTTCTGTTGGTAGGGGGCTCTCCCTACCTAAGGGTGGGTTTTCTAGTATGTTAATTAGGATAGTTCACTCAAAGTTCAAGTAGCTCTTTGGTTGCCCCTGTGCTTATCTTGGTATTTCTTTACCCACTGACTTATGGTGTCATCTTGTTTCTCTTCTCAAGGTCGCACCTCGTTAACTAAGTAGCATCCTTTGTTTTTGTTTCTTGCATATCTCCAACAATTCCCCCCTTTGAGACTTAGATAAATAGTTCTTATTTAAAATAAGTCTCACTTAGATCTTTTCATTCTAAGATTTCCATCTCTGGGAGGCTTCAGAATTTTCCAAAACTGCTCATAGGTTCCTTCCCATTGACATATGTCTTGCTGGAATTTTTTCCTGTCCTTTATAGGGAAGTTTTCAAGTTTGAGGGATTTGTCTCCCTCTGTCATGAGCATGCATACCCTGGGTGACTGCATTAGAACAATTTGCTTCATCATGTGCCAAACCTTAAAATACAGTATGATTATAAGCAGTAAACATGTTAGTGATAACAAGATCACAACAGGGTGTAGCATGAGATTAAGAATGCCTGTTGCCTTGGGTGCCCATCCAAGGAGGGCTTCCCACCACCTATGTTCTCCATCTTTCTTCAGCTGGTCCAAAACACGATGTATCTCTTCTATGTCATGGTGAATGGTGATTAAAGTCCTTAGTCCATCTTCTCAGGCACGTTCCAGCAACCGGTGTAGATCATTATGTTGTAAAAATTTTTTCACCAGCGTGAGATTCATCCCAATGGAAGTAAGCAATAGATCTTTAACTAAAGTATAATTGGGTTGCAACAACTGATAAGTCGTAACAGGAGCTGAATAGTTGAAATCACATCCTGTAATGTTAGTAAAGTTACAAATGCAAGTATTTGAGTGATTATTTATCCCGACAGTAATATTATCTACAACTATAAAATTACATAGAGTTCTTATACACACACATCCTTTCCCAATATATATATAAGCACAGTTCCAGGGATTTCTTTTGGATGTATCTCGAAGTGACAAACATTTTGCTCAGTGTCAAGACAAATGTCTTGAGCTTTGATGGTATTACTTCTGCAAATAAATCCCTGTTGTCCCCGTACCACACATGCATCAACTTCAACAGTCTGCCATTTGTTATTGTCTCGTTGGGCCCATACTCTATGCTCTAGTGGATAGAGTACAGTCCCATTGTGATTTAATCCTAACGCGATGATCGGGTAGATGGTTTTTACTGATGCATTCTGTATGGTTAAGACAAAGGCCGTGGCTTTGTTATGGATAGGATTGTGGGTGAAATTGCCCAGATACCACCATGACTGGAATTCTCTTTCAAATGCAGTTGCCTTTTCCCAGATTATTTCCTGAATTTCAGTAGGTAAGGTGCCATCTTCACCTTCTCTTACAATTGCTGCTATTGTATATTGTACCCACAGTTGAGCCTGGATACAGCTTAGAGCTAGAGAAATATTATTTTGGGCTATACCAAGTGCATCTATGATTAATTGGTGGTCCTTTTCATTAACCCTTTCCCATTGAGGCAGTATATTAGATAACAGCCATTGATGAGTTCCTAAAGCTGACAGGGAGGATCGCAATGGATATTCTAATTTGTTTAGATCATGTGTGGCTGTACTAAGTTTGTTTGCAAGTACTTCAGCATCTATGCTGTTTAAGACTCCCAATCCTGTCCCTAGGATACCAGTTACATTTCTTTTTACTCGATTTGGAAGGGTAAGAGACTGCCCATGTAACCATGCTAACCATCCTGTATAGGATGAACTTATGAATGGTGAACAGGCTGGTTTAACTGCAGAGATATTAATCTGCACTGATAGTTCTACCCGTTTGAGGGACCATGATGGATTAAACAAAAGTCGTTGTTGTCCAACCCTTTTAACGACATATGGTCCAATTCTAGTTATCTGGGGGGGGGTTATTTCCTTTAGTAATACCCTAATTACTTCCCTAGCCCTATTGTTGCGACAAGGGAAAGCCTCAGGTCATCTGGAAAATGTATCCACTAGAACAAGTAGATACTTATGTTGTCCATATTTTGGTAATTCAGAGAAATCTATTTGCCAGTATTCCCCAGGGGTTATTCCTCTTTTTACGTCACCTGCTGGCAGCTTTCTCTGTATTTTGGGATCATTTACACAAGTTTCATCTCTCTACTATTATATCTGCATTTGTCTGCATTTTTGGCCCTACAGCGTATCTCTTAACACTGCTTATCATAGCATCAGCTCCCATGTAAGTTTCTTCATGTAGCTTCTTGAGGAGAGCTTCCATCATTTTCTTTTAATTTCATTAAAACTACTCCGACACTCTGGAGTCCATTCTAACAACTCCCCACAAGGCCCTTTGTGGCTGCGTATAAGGGCTTGGTTGTAAGTCCGAAATTGGGGATCCATATCCAGCAGAATCCGGCTATTCCCAGAAAGTTTAGCAGGCTTACTGTGGCTTCCGTACAAGTCTGTTCTGTATCTGCTCCAATTAAGATATCGTCCACATACTGTAAGAGAGTAACATTATCATTATTAGTTTGCCATTGTTCTAATTCTTTGGCCAGTACTTCACCGAACAAAGTGGGACTATTTTTAAATCCCTGGGGAAGAACGGTCCAACACAGTCGTCCTTTCCTTCCAGTAGTTGGATTCTCCCATTCAAAAGCAAAGAGTGTTTGACTCTGTTCATTCACTGGAATGCAGAAGGCGACATCTTTTAGGTCCAACACTGTAAAATAGGCATTGTTTTCGGGTACAGATGCTAACAAAGTATAAGGGTTAGACACCGTAGGATGTATGTCTTTGGTTATCCAACTTATAGCCCTCGAGTCCTGCACTAATTGGTAATCCTGGGAGTGAGGCTTTCTCACCGGTAAAACCGGTGTATTGTATTCAGATTGACATTCTCTGAGCAGTCCATATTGTATAGAGGTATTTATCAGGGCTTCGAGGCCCTTGCGAGCTTCCAGCCTAATAGGATATTGATGCACCCTTACTGGTTTTGCCCCCTCTTTTAGTTCTACTTTAATCGGACTCACGTTTTTTGCTTTACCTGGGTTTTTAGAAGCCCATACCAGGGGAATTACCACATTTAATACAGCATCTGGAATATTCTCTTCAATTTCTTCCGGTGTTTCATCTGTCAGCAAGCAGATCTGAGCTCTCCAGGTGGTTTCAGGCGGGATATGGAGCTGTACAGCATTCTTAGAAAAGGTTACTTGTGCATTTAGTTTGCATAGTAAATCTCGTTCCAATAAAGGTAGGGGGCATTCTGGCATGTATACAAACTCATGAATTAATTTAGCTCCCCCAGTTGTGCATTCCATTGGTTGTAAAAATGGCCTTAACATTCTTTTTCCCTTTGCCCCAACAATAGGTATAGTTACTTTATTTAGAGGTCCTTTACAACTGGTGACTACTGAATGAGTAGCCCCACTGTCAGTTAAAAAAATCTATGGTCTCGTTCCCCAGCTTAACTGGAACCAGGGGATCAGCAGGGGAGACTTTAATGTTCTCCCCTGGTCCCCTTCGTTCATTGTCTGAATCTTCTAACATAAGATGATTAGCATTTTCTGCATGATCCCGTTCCTTTGGCCCCTTTCGTTTCAGGCATTCATTCTTCCAGTGTCCCTCCTGTTTACAGACCGCACACTGATTTAGCCCCAAAGGGGTTCAGTTTTGCGGACCTCTTCCCTGCATTATTCCACCGCATCCTCCTCTTCCTTTACCTCTTCCTCTACCCTTCCCTTCAACATCATTTCCATTTATTGCCGCTGCCAGCAAAGATGCGTGCAACTTTATTTTGTTCTGTTTTTCTTTTCTTTCTCTCTCATCTCGATTGTTATAAACTTTATACACTATCTCTATCAATTGTGAGATCGACATTCCCCCAGCTCCATCAACTTTCTGCAACTTTCTCCTTATATCCTGAGTCGACTACCCAATAAACAACATATTGAACATCCTCTGATTTGCCTCATCATCCGGATTCAAGTCCGTCCATTTTCTAGCTACCTCACATAGCCTTTCGTAAAAGGCTGATGGATTTTCCTCCGGACCCTGCCTTACCTCATAAAGCTTAGACACATTCTTCGGTCTAGGCACTCCATGCTGAACCCCATATAGTATCAGCTGCTGATACTGCTTCAGTTGAGCCCTTGTTTCCCCCCCCATTAGGATCCCATTCTGGGTCCCTTTTAGTAGGTAGGAACTCCTCAGAATCTTCTTGCCTGTTTCTCCTTCCCCCTTCTTCCCTGGCCCTTTCGATCACCCTTCTCTTTTCCTCTGCCGCAAAGAATGTATTTAGCAGAGCCTGTATATCTCCCCAGTTGGGATTATGGGTTAACATTATAGTTTCTATTAGTTGATGTACTCCCTCAGGGTTTCCCCTATAGGATCCAACAGATTGTTTCCAATTTAACAGGTCAGAGGTAGTGAATGGAATATGCACAAAAACCAGCAGTCCTTCCGGTCCCACTGCTTGTCTCAGGGGAGCCTGTACAACTGGTTGAGTGTGCCCTCTAGTCCGGCTGGAAATGGGGCTAAAATTCTCATTGCCCAATTGTAAATTAGGATTGAGTGGCAATTGTCCAACACTACTTTTGTATAGAGGTGGGGCTGTCGGGACTAACAGTTGCACATCTTTCTGCTCTTCTGCCCCTGCAATCTTTCTATCATCACAGCCTATGCAACAACCGCTCTCCTTTTTCTCAGAAGCTGTATACATCACTAGGTCAGTCTTTAGCTTGCATTTTTCCCGCATATCAGATTTTCTGTACAAAGTCATAAAGGCATCAACATAAGGTACTTCGTCCCATTTCCCCATCCAACGGCAAAACAACATCAATAGTAATATAGCATTATAGTTTACCAATCCATTTTCTGGCCAGACCTCATCATCACCCAATTTTATAATTTGGCCACCATTGATTACAATATCTTTTCATTTTATCTTTAGTCATCGGATCTCCCCCAAACTTATTCCAATTTTTCAAAATACACCCCAAAGGGCTACAGGGAGGAATCGTGGATTGGCTTGATCCCATTTTAACCAAATTTACCTATTTGCCGGCTTTGACTCCCTTGGTCAGTAATTACCCCTCTGACCCCTTTGGTCAGTAATTACCACTCTGACCGCTTTGGTCAGTAATTTCCACTCTGACCCCCCTTGGTCAGTATGCGCACTCAGTTCTGACCCCCCTGGTCAATTAAGGCAACCCTTGCCGAACGTCTACATGCGACTTTATGCGCCCCCCTGGCGACTTGATGCGCACTCGGCTCTGACCCCCCGGTCAATTACGGCACCCTTTGCCAAGCGTCTATGTGCAACTTTACCCTTTAACCTTCCATGGGAGTCATTGAATTTGTAATTAAATTTTATACTCACCGATCCAAGGATTCATTCCCCTTTCACCCTGATACAAATATCTCTGGTTGGCATTGCACCTTTGAGTCGCTTGTCACCCCAACTTCAGAGGGAATCTGGAGGAGTCCCCAATCAATAGGTTGGTGCGCGCTGGAGCTCGGTCCGGTCCAGTCCACTGTCGGGGACGGCAAGACGATCCGGGCAAGGCCTTATGGCCGTCCCATCTGGGTCGCCAAAATGTTGTCCCAAAAATCAGGATTCTTTCACCCGGTGTGCAAAAAAGCCAATTAACACACAGAGTCGAGATATTTGTTTATTTCATGTCTGCACAGAGATGGGTGCTAGGTGGTAACTCCACAAAGCTAGCACACCTGGTTAACACACGGTAAAGCATTTTATACCTTTCGAGCAACAGTTATCAGTATTTTTACAGTTTCGCTTAGTTACTCTCGTTCCTATTGGTTCTCGCAAGCCTCATCTCCACTTAAAGTCGCAGCATCCTCCTTTTTTACTGCGCATGTTCTGTGAGGAAGGGGCTTCTGTTGGTAGGGGGCTCTCCCTACCTAAGGGTGGGTTTTCTAGTATGTTAATTAGGATAGTTCACTCAAAGTTCAAGTAGCTCTTTGGTTGCCCCTGTGCTTATCTTGGTATGTCTTTACCCACTGACTTATGGTGTCATCTTGTTTCTCTTCTCAAGGTCGCACCTCGTTAACTAAGTAGCATCCTTTGTTTTTGTTTCTTGCATATCTCCAACAGGGAGACAATAAAATCCCTTCAAGATCTGGTGGGGGCTCTGCAGGAGCAATTAGGAAATGAGACAAGACATCTCTCTGATCAGCTTACCACCGAGCAGGTGACTAACCAATGGCTACACACCGCTTTGACGGAGACTTTGGAGCGGGAGCAAATATTGCGGGAACAATTAGATGAAATGTGCTCCCCAATTGGTGTAGAAAATTCAGATGCCAATTCTGATGAGGGGAAAAATCCAAAATCGTTATACCCTCTTAAAGACCTAGACCCTATAAGAGAAATATTTTCCCTTGGCGGGGAGGGAGCTGTAATGCGACCTTTGATTAAAACCGAGACTGTGGATGGTGGTCAAGGAGGGGCCCAACAAGTTACCACTCGTATCATTCCCTATTCTCCCACTGATTTGGGTAAAATTCAGGAGAAATATTCCCGGGGCCCCCGAGAAACTGAAACTGAGTATGTGTGGAGAGTGTCTCTTACCGGGCGTGACCGTATCTTGCTGAGTGAGGATGAGGCGAGAGGATATTGGGGTCCGGGAGTTTTTCTAACCACAAATGACAATAGAGAACCCTGTGAACATTTTGCTGCAACCCACGCTGCCCACCATTGCGCCTTCCACAGTTTGGATTGTTCAAATAAAGCATTCAAAGTGATCGTTTGGTGTCGTTTCACCTTAATTTAGCCCGGGGGGATCCCAGAACCTCTGCCACCCTCTGGTCTGTCCGGTCTGGGTCGTAACAGAGGGTCTTGGCTGCCAGTCACCTGGGCGGAATGGTGTGTGTCCTGAAAACCAGCTACTGGGAGGGACCAGCATGAGTGAGGAGAGTGAGGGGCTCAGTGCCGGCACAGTCCATGTGCCTGGTGCTGGCTGCTTGCAGGGGCTGAGTGTCTGTATCTTCCCCAAACCTGGTGTGCATGGGGGGGGAGGTGTGTGCATTTGTCATTAGCTAGCAAACTTCAAGCCAGACTAGCCAGTGAGTAAGAAGCCCTGGGTCTGGGCAGGGGTATGAGATGGGTGGAGGGTCCATGCTGGTGTTCCAAGTGGACTTGCGACTCTGGAACGCCTGTAGATGAATGTGTGAGTGCATGCATGTTTGCTAGTGAGCATCAAGCTGGACTAGCTGGCGAGTAAGGGACCCGTGAAGCGGGTAAGGGGGCCTGGGGTCTGGGCAGGAGTACCAGATGGACAGAGGGGGCCAGTGCAGGTACTCAGGGAATCTGTGAATGTGCATGTGCTTCTGAATCTAGGGAGTGTGTTGTGCGTGCGTGCCTTCACTAGTGAACTTCTATCTCTACCAGCCAAAGAAGAGGAAAGGGACTTGGCTGTCTGTGTTTATGTTTTATGTGGGTCCTGTATGTAGGTGCTGTTGAAGGCAGCACATTGTCTGTGGCAGTCTGTGTAACCGGCCATCTCAGTGTCCTGTGCATGTCTGTGTGTATCTGTGCATGTGTGTCTCTGGGATACATGCTCAGCTTCACTGCTGGTTGAATCTGCAAATGGGAAAGTGGCAGATGCGTCCCTCAGCCCAGGCCAGAGACCCCTGGGTCCCCAGGTACACCGGGCTGGACTCCAGCAGTCGGGCAGGAGGAAGTCCTGGGCACAGAGCTGCTGGAGGAGGCAGCCACTCCTAACATCATGTTTTAGTGTTCTCAAATTATATGCTGTCCTGGTTTCGGCTGGGACAGAGTTAACTCTCTTCTTAGTAGCTGGTACAGTGCTGTGTTTTGGATTTAGTGTGAGAATGATGTTGATAACACTCTGATGTTTTAGCTGTTGCTAAGTAGCGCTTATCTTAAGCCAAGGACTTTTCAGCTTCCTGTGCTCTGCCAGCAAGCAGGTGGGCAAGGAGCTGGGAGGGAGCAGAGCCGGGGCAGCTGACCTGAACTAGCCAAAGGGGTATTCCATACCATGGAACGTCATGCCCAGTATATAAACAGGGGGGAGCTGGCCGGGAGGCGCGGATCGCGGTTCGGGAACTAACTGAGCATTGGTCAGCGGGTGGTGAGCAATTGCATTGTGCATCACTGGTTTTTTTTCTTCCCCCCCCCCCCCCTTTTGTTGCATTCCTTTTCATTACTATTATTATTATATTTCATTATTACTATTGTTAGTATTATATTTTACTTTAGTTATTAAACTGTCCTTATCTCAACCCACGAGTTTTACTTTTTTTTTTCCTTTGCTTTCCTCCTCCTCACCCCACTGGGAGGGGGAGGGGGAAGTGGCTGCGTGGTGCTTAGTTGCTGACTGGGGTTAAACCACGACAGCCCTTTTGGCGCCCAACGTGGGGCACGAAGGGTTGAGATAACGACAGATCTGATCAGAGTGTGTTAAAAGAAACTTGTTATAAGTATTCATTGTATTGGTTTGATAGTTACTGGTTACAATGTGGGTTCTTTTGCTCTCAAAGTTGGTGTTGTGGTTCTTGAAATTGCGTTATGTAATGCCCTACTTGCAGTATATGCTCCCTGTTGTGCTGTTTATCATCTGTGGGAACCGGGCTAGAGTTATCACGTTGTTGTTGTTTGTAACACTGGTTTATGATATGATAGAAGTGCAAGCCGTGAAACTAATCGGGTGTTTGTACTTGGCATTGTTGTCACCTCTGTACTTCGGGAGCTGCCTATGGGAGACTATTAATAATTGTACCTTTTACCTTTTCTCCTCTGGGAACCAATCTGTGGAGGAGAGATCTCCGTACTTCGGGTGCTATCTCCTAGAGAATATTAATAACTGCACTTTCTACCTTTTCTCCTCGGGGAGCCAACCTATTGGGGAGACATCTTCCCACATCTTCCTTTTCTTTACCAGGTTAATTGCAATAGCATTGAAGGAGTTTGTAAATTTTGAATATCCTTGGGATGTTGAACTTAGTATGGTCGTACTGCTAGGAATCAGCCTGTTCCTGAATGTGATTCAGATCTTGCCTAGGGTTAAACAACTATTTAAAAATACCACCCAGAGATCAGCTCCCATGACTGCAGCTACTCCAACTCTGGTGACAGGCACTACGGCTACTCAAACTCTGGCGACAGCTACTGCAGCTACTCTAATCCCTATGACAAGTGCTGTGGCTACTCAAACCCAGCAACAGGCACTGTGGCTACTCAAACTCTGGCGACAGCTACTGCAGCTACTCTAATCCCTATGACAAGCACTGTGGCTACTCAAACCCCAGCAACAGGCACTGTGGCTACTCAAACTCTGGCGACAGCTCTTGCAGCTACTCTAATCCCTATGACAAGCACTGTGGCTACTCAAACCCCAGCAACAGGCACTGTGGCTACTCAAACTCTGGCGACAGCTCCTGCAGCTACTCTAATCCCTATGACAAGCACTGTGGCTATTCAAACCCCAGCAACAGGCACTGTGGCAACTCAAACCTTGGCGATGGATGATGCAGCTGAACTAGAGGATCAACCGGTGCCAATATCAATCGCCCCTATACAGAAGAAGAAATATACAAAAAAATCAGTTCGCTTAGCGAAGGATGAAGGTGAACCAGGGCCATCACGAGAACAGGAGGAAGAGGCAGAACCGGAGATAAACACCCGGTCACTATCCCCGAGTGAGCTGCGAGATATGCGAAAAGACTTCAGCCGTCATCCAGGCGAGCACATTATCACCTGGCTGCTCCGATGCTGGGATAATGGGGCAAGTAGCTTGGAATTAGAGGGTAAGGAAGCCAAGCAGTTGGGATCCCTTTCTAGGGAAGGGGGCATTGACAAGGCAATTGGGAAAAAGCCACAAGCCCTCAGCCTCTGGAGGCGACTTCTATCGGGCGTGAGGGAAAGGTATCCCTTCAAGGAAGATGTTGGATGTCAGCCAGGCAAGTGGACCACCATGGAGAAAGGTATCCAGTACCTGAGGGAATTAGCCATGCTAGAGATGGTTTATTATGACCCAGACGATGGGCAGTTACCCACAGATCCAGATGAAGTCCAATGTTCACGACCCATGTGGCGGAAGTTTGTACGAAGTACACCATCATCGTATGCCAGTGCATTGGCAGTAGTGGACTGGAAAGATGAGGAGGGACCAACAGTAGATGAATTGGCTCGCCGACTTCGGCAATACGAAGAAAGTCTCACTTCCTCCCTCGTCACGGCTGTGGAGAAACTGCCAGACACGCTAGCCGAGAAATGGTCCCAAGAGTTCCAGCGATTTGAGGATAAGTTTGGCCGCCCACCTGTATGGACCAATACCTCAGCTATTAGGAGAAGGTATTCTTCTGGGCAAGAGAGAAGAGAGAGAAGGTATATACCACGGGGTACCCTGTGGTTTTACCTGCTTGACCACGGAGAGGATATGAGGAAGTGGGATGGAAAACCTACCTCAGTCCTAGATGCACGGGTAAGGGAATTGCGAGGAAAAACAACCACAAATGAGGGTTCTTCCAGGAAAATGGTTGCTTCAGCCTCCAGTGAGCACTGCGAGCGGTGTGGCCGACAAAGTGGAAGGGCTGATCTTACTCCTGATTCTATGAAAAGGAATTCTAATCCATTTTTACAAGTGAGTGGAGAATCCTATGACCAGGACTAGAGGGGCCCTGCCTCCAGCCAGGTGGAGGAGAGGGACAACCGGGTTTACTGGACTGTGTGGATTCGATGGCCTGGCACATCAGATCCACAGGAGTATAAAGCTCTAGTAGACACCGGTGCACAGTGTACTTTAATGCCATCAAGCTATAAAGGGGTAGAAGCTATTTGTATTTCTGGGGTGACAGGGGGATCTCAACAGTTAACTGTATTGGAGGCTGAAATAAGCCTAACTGGGAATGAGTGGCAGAAACACCCCATTGTGACTGGTCCGGAGGCCCCATGCATCCTTGGCATAGATTATCTCAGGGGGTATTTCAAGGACCCGAAAGGGTACCGGTGGGCCTTTGGTATAGCTGCCTTGGAGACAGAGGGAATTGAACAGTTGTCCACCTTGCCCGGACTCACTGAGGACCCTTCTGTTGTGGGGTTGCTGAGGGTCGAAGAACAACAGGTGCCAATTGCTACCACAAGGGTCCACCGGCGGCAATATCGCACCAACCGAGACTCCCTGATTCCCATCCATAAGCTGATTCGTCAACTGGAGAGCCAAGGAGTAATCAGCAGGACTCGCTCACCCTTTAACAGCCCCATATGGCCAGTGTGAAAGTCTAATGGAGAATGGAGACTAACAGTGGACTATCGTGGCCTGAATGAAGTCACACCACTGCTGAGTGCTGCTGTGCCAGACATGCTAGAACTTCAATATGAACTGGAGTCAAAGGCAGCCAAGTGGTATGCCACAAGTGATATTGCCAATGCATTTTTCTCAATCCCTTTGGCAGCAGAGTGCCGGCCACAGTTTGCTTTCACTTGGAGGGGCGTCCAGTACACCTGGAATCGACTGCCCCAGGGGTGGAAACACAGCCCCACCATTTGCCATGGACTAATCCAAAATGCACTGGAAAAAGGTGGAGCTCCAGAACACCTGCAGTACATTGATGACATCATCGTATGGGGCAACACAGCAGAAGAAGTTTTTGAGAAAGGGGAGAAAATAATCCAAATTCTTCTGAAAGCCGGTTTTGCCATAAAACAGAGTAAGGTGAAGGGACCCACACAGGAGATTCAGTTTTTAGGAATTAAATGGCAAGATGGACGTCGTCACATCCCAATGGATGTGATCAACAAAATAGCAGCTATGTCTCCACCAACTAGTAAACAGGAAACGCAAGCTTTCTTAGGTGTTGTAGGTTTTTGGAGAATGCATATTCCAAATTATAGTCTGATTGTAAGCCTTCTCTATCAAGTGATCCGGAAGAAGAACGATTTTAAATGGGGCCCTGAGCAACAACAAGCCTTTGAACAGATTAAACGGGAGACAGTTCATGCAGTAGCCCTTGGGCCGGTCCGGGCAGGACCAGATGTTAAAAATGTGCTCTACACCGCAGCCGGGGAGAA
Source organism: Gymnogyps californianus (assembly GCF_018139145.2). Classification (NCBI taxonomy): domain Eukaryota; kingdom Metazoa; phylum Chordata; class Aves; order Accipitriformes; family Cathartidae; genus Gymnogyps; species Gymnogyps californianus. Next base: position 36,952 of record NW_026113995.1, on the reverse strand, counting down.
TGGCCCTACCTGGAGCTTCTGGCAGAAAGCACCTGGGGAGACCCGAGGTCAACCTCTAGGGTTTTGGAGTCGGGGATATCGAGGATCCGAGGCCCACTATACTCCACCTGAAAAGGAGATATTAGCAGCATATGAAGGAGTTTGAGCTGCTTCAGAAGTGGTTGGTACTGAAACACAGCTCCTATTAGCACCCCGACTGCCAGTGCTAGGCTGGATGTTCAAAGGGAAGGTCCCTTCTACACATCATGCAACTGATGCTACGTGGAGTAAGTGGGTTGCACTGATCACACAACAAAGTCGAATAGGAAACCCCAGTCGCCCAGGAATTTTGGAGGTGATCACAGACTGGCCAGAAGGCAAAGATGTTGGAATATCACCAGAGGAGGAGGTAACGCGTGCTGAAGAGGCCCCACTGTATAATAAACTGCCAGAAAAGGAGAGGCAATATGCCCTGTTCACTGATGGGTCCTGTCGCATTGTAGGAAAGCATCGGAGGTGGAAGGCAGCTGTATGGAGTCCTATACGACAAGTTGCAGAAACTGCAGAAGGAAAAGGTGAATCGAGTCAGTTTGCAGAGGTGAAAGCCATCCAGCTGGCTTTAGACATTGCTGAACGAGGAAAATGGCCAATACTTTATCCCTATACTGACTCATGGATGGTGGCAAATGCTCTGTGGGGGTGGTTGCAGCAATGGAAGCAGAGTAACTGGCAACGCAGAGGTAAACCCATCTGGGCTGCTGCATTGTGGCAAGATATTGCTGCCCGGCTAGAGAACTTGGTTGTGAAAGTACGTCATGTAGATGCTCATGTACCTAAGAGCCGGGCCACTGAGGAACATCAAAACAACCAACAGGTGGACAAGGCTGCTAGGATTGAAGTAGCTCAGGTAGATCTGGATTGGCAGCATAAGGGTGAATTATTTATGGCTCGGTGGGCCCATGACACCTCAGGCCATCAGGGAAGAGATGCAACATATAGATGGGCTCGTGATCGAGGGGTGGACCTGACCATGGACACTATTGCACAGGTTATCCATGAATGTGAAACATGCGCTGCAATTAAGCAAGCCAAGTGGTTAAAGCCTCTTTGGTATGGGGGACGATGGCTGAAATACAAATATGGAGAGGCCTGGCAGATTGACTATATCACACTCCCACAAACCCGCCAAGGCAAGCGTTATGTGCTTACGATGGTGGAAGCAACAACTGGCTGGCTGGAAACATATCCCGTGCCCCATGCCACTGCCCGGAACACTATCCTGGGCCTCGAGAAGCAAATCTTATGGTGACATGGCACCCCAGGAAGAATTGAGTCAGACAACGGGACTCATTTCCGGAACAATCTCATAGACACCTGGGCCAAAGAGCACGGCATTGAGTGGGTGTATCACATCCCCTATCATGCACCAGCCTCTGGGAAAATTGAGCGATACAATGGACTGTTAAAGACTACATTGAGAGCAATGGGGGGTGGGACTTTCAAACATTGGGATACACATCTAGCAAAGGCCACCTGGTTAGTCAACACTAGAGGATCTGCCAATCGAGCTGGCCCTGCCCAATCAGAACTTTTATGTACTGTAGAAGGGGATAAGGTCCCTGTAGTGCACATAAAAAATATGCTAGGAAAAACAGTCTGGGTTACTCCTGCCTCAGGCAAAGGCAAACCCATTCGTGGGATTGCTTTTGCTCAAGAGCCTGGGTGCACTTGGTGGGTGATGCGGAAGGATGGGGAAGTCCGATGTGTGCCTCAAGGGGATTTGATTTTAGGTGAGAACAGCCAATAGATTAAATTGTATGCTATTAATTGCTATATAATCCTGCCACTGTATGTCATCATTATTATAATTATTATGTGCTATATTAATGGTATTATAGTAAGAATCACTTAGATTAATGAAGAATGAACTTTGACAAAACTGAGTGAAGTGCAGTAGTGATGGATCCAGGACTGACTTCAGCATGCAACAATCCGACACCACACACCATCCTCCTGCTGCGCCCAATGTCACCTGCCTGCCACATCACACCGAAGCCCAATCCTGTTCTACCGACTGAGCGGACTTTGCATCATCCCTCCTGCCCAGACAGACTGTTACGATAGATGGAGCTCAAAGTCATGGACTGAATGAACTCAACACACATTTGATAGAGATGGCCCATAGATCGCGGGAATGATATCTATATGTATATATTAAAAGACAGGAAAGGTGATGGTGATTAATTGGAAATGTATCGGAAAGTGTGGGATCTGGGCATAACATAAATGGTATAGAATAAGGGGTGGATATTGTCCTGGTTTCGGCTGGGACAGAGTTAACTTTCTTTTTAGTAGCTGGTACAGTGCTGTGTTTTGGATTTAGTGTGAGAATGATGTTGATAACACTCTGATGTTTTAGCTGTTGCTAAGTAGCGCTTATCTTAAGCCAAGGACTTTTCAGCTTCCTGTGCTCTGCCAGCAAGCAGGTGGGCAAGGAGCTGGGAGGGAGCAGAGCCGGGGCAGCTGACCTGAACTAGCCAAAGAGGTATTCCATACCATGGAACGTCATGCCCAGTATATAAACAGGGGGAGCTGGCCGGGAGGCGCGGATCGCGGTTCGGGAACTAACTGAGCATTGGTCAGCGGGTGGTGAGCAATTGCATTGTGCATCACTGGTTTTTTTTCTTCCCCCCCCCCCCCCCTTTTGTTGCATTCCTTTTCATTACTATTATTATTATATTTCATTATTACTATTGTTAGTATTATATTTTACTTTAGTTATTAAACTGTCCTTATCTCAACCCACGAGTTTTACTTTTTTTTTTCCTTTGCTTTCCTCCTTCTCACCCCACTGGGAGGGGGAGGGGGAAGCGGCTGCGTGGTGCTTAGTTGCTGACTGGGGTTAAACCACGACATATCCATAAAAGTTTTGGGTTTTTTTAAAAAATATTTTTCTTTATTATTTTCTTTTCTATTTATTTTCTATTTATTTTTTCTTTTATATTCTCTTTTTTTTTACTTTATTTTCTCTTGCTTGCAGTGAAGAGTTCAAATGTACTCCTTTCCTCAATTTACACATAGTAAAAATACAATAGTTATGACTTAGAATAAATATTTTAGGAATTGTTTTTTACCTACCTCTTCCCCCCAAATAACAGTTACCTTATAAAGCAACTGAAAGGTCAAGGCTTTTATTAATCCACAGCTGTGGATTCCTCTTCTGGCGGTAACACACACACTCACTTGTTTGAAATGTGAAAATACTTTATACACAGTACAAAATGTATGAGTTGCTTCTATTACAAATATTATAGTTCACTATCCTGCTGAACGTGTTTACAGAGTTAAGATGTCTGAATGAGATGTTTCTGAATTCGAAGTTGCAGGAAGTTGTGGGGCCAGGGACAAGCACTCTGGCATCAGCAGGTCAGGCACAGTATTTGTTCAGGCCATAGCTAAGCAATGACCTTGGATGAAAACAGGTGACATTTAAGTCAGCAAAAGCCTCTAGTACACATATGAAGGTAGAAAAAAATTACCTGTTATAAAAGGACAGCTCTATCATTCTGAAGGACACCAAAACATCTGACAAACTTTACTATCTCGTTGCAGACTAAGGCATCTATGCCATGCTTGCTAGCTTTTCAAAGTTCTGTTGATGTCCATTGGATTTTAAACAAAAGAAAAAGGTCACATATGACAACATGGGATCTGCTATCCACTAAGGTGCAGTATGGTAAACAACAGTTCATGTATCAATGTTGGTCAGGAAAAAAAAATTTGTTTTTTTCCCACTGAAATTTGACATGAAATTTCACTTAGTAAAATATTACAATGACCCATGCTTAAATTTCATTAAGACTTTCAAGTTAATACCATTGTTCTCATAAAAAACACTGTAATATCATAATAAACTGTATATACTGAGTGCTAAGAGGAAAAACAATAATCATGTATTTAAATGATGTGAAAGAATTGCTAGACTGAAAGATGATTCCCTAAATCACATTATTAACATTTAGTTAAAATTAATTTGAGAAGTTTTGAGTGCTGGCATGTAAAGAGATTCTAGCAGTGGGATTTGGGGGTGATCAGCACTTCTGAAACTTGGTTTTTATTTTTAACAGAATTGTAGTTCTTATTTTCCTTTCATGTTTCAGGGAGGTGCCTGATTTTTTGCTGTATTTACAAAGTCAGATCAATACTCCTTCTAGGCATTAGGGATCCATGTGCACAGCCTACATATTTGTCCATGAAAACTCTATAAATATTTTTATTATCTTGGGCTGTTTGTTTTATGTAGTATAATTTTCTCTGTATTGATTATTTTCCTTCTTTAACTGAGCCAATAATATATCAGAGCTGAAAATGTTGTAATGCCTGGAAATATCTGTGGCAGGAGCTATTCCATAGGAGATTAGTGGATATTTCAGATTCCCCAACCATCTGAAGTAAGAAGTGTGAGCTATAGGTGGACATAATTAACATAGCTATAGATAAGCACAATACACGAGCCAAGTACGAGCTGTTGAGGACCATAACTTCTTATTAGACAGGTGAAAGAAGTCCTCAGCTTTCCTGCAGGCTCAGGATCAATACTTTATGTTCTCCTGCATGGAGTATGTATCTTCAATATCAAAATCAACACAGGTGTTACTAGTTACCTAGTAAGTGGAATTAGACTTGGAAGAACAAGGTTTCCTTTCCCTAATAGGAAAAAAAAAAAAATACTGTGTTTAAATGTTTCTGCCTGCCCTGGTTTCAGCTGGGATAGATTTAATTTTCTTCTTAGTAGCTGGTACAGTGCTGTGTTTTGGATTTAGTGTGAGAATAATGTTGATAACACACTGATGTTTTAGTTGTTGCGAAGTAGCACTTATCTTAAGCCAAGGACTTTTCAGTTTCCCGTGCTCTGCCAGCAAGCAGGTGTACAAGAAGCTGGGAGGGAGCATAGCCAGGGCAGCTGACCTGAACTAGCCAAAGGGGTATTCCATACCATGGTCATGCCCAGTATATAAACAGGGGGGAGTTGGCCAGGAGGCGTGGATCGTGGCTCTGGCATCGATCATCGGAAGCGGCTGCGTGGTGCTTAGCTGCTGGCTGGGGTTAAACCACAACACTGGGCTCAACTCCACTCCAGATTTTTTCTACCTCCTGCCCCCGAGCGGCGCAGGGGGATGGGGAATGGGGTGGCAGTCAGTTCATAATGCTTTGTCTCTGCTGCTCCTTCCTCCTCATGCTCTTCTCCTCCTGCTCCAGCATGGGGTCCCACCCACGGCAGACAGTCCTCCATGAACTTCTCCAGCGTGGGTCCTTCCCATGGGCTGCAGTCCTTCCAGAATGGACTGCTCCAGCGTTGGTCCCCCATGGGGTTCACAAGTCATGCCAGAAAACCTGCTCCAGCATGGGGTCTCCACAGGGTCACAGCTTCCTTCAGGGCACATCCACCTGCTCTGGCATGGGGTCCTCCACGGGCTGCAGGTGGATATCTGCTCCACCATTAACCTCCATGGGCTGCAGGGGGACAGCCTGCTTCACCATGGTCTTCACCACGGGCTGCAGGGGAATCTCTGCTCCGGCGCCTGGAGCACCTCCTCCCCCTCCTTCTTCACTGACCTTGGTGTCTGCAGAGTTGTTCCTCTCACATATTCTCACTCCTCTCTCACAGCTGCTGTTGTGCAGTAGTTTTTTTTCCCCTTCTTAAATATGTTATCACAGAGGCACTACCACTGTGGCTGATTGGCTCAGCTTTGGCCAGTGGTGGGTCTGTCTTGGAGCCAGCTGGCATTGGCTCTATTGGACATGGGGGCAGCTTCTAGCAGCTTCTCACAGAAGCCACCCTGGCAGCCCCCCCGCTAGCAAAACCTTTCCATGTAAACCCAATACACTGACCAGTATAGGTAGGTATGAGAAAGGTAATGTGGAGAAGTCTTCCAATTTATAAGGGTCAAATTTGACCAAGCACTAGAGTATCATCAAAAAAACATGATATCAAAAATTCTGATTACTGGCTTGGAGTGTGTTTTGTCATGAAAACAGTGTTGATAACACATCTGTGTGTGCTGAACAGCATCAAGGCCTTCTCTGCTTCTCAGACTGCCCCACCAGCAAGTAGGCTGAGGGTGCACAAGAAGTTGGGAGGGGACACAGCCAGGACAGCTGACCCCAACTGACCAAAGGGATATTCCATACCATATGATGTCACGCTCAGCAATAAAAAGCTGGGGGGGAGAAGGAGGAAGGGGGGATGTTCGGAGTGATGGTGTTTTCCTTCCCAAGGAACCGTTAGGTGTGATGGAGCCCTGCTTTCCTGGAGATGGCTGAACACCTGCCTGCCAATGGGAAGTAGTGAATTAATTCCTTCTTTTGCTTTGCTTGTGTGTGCAGCTTTTGCTTTCCCTATTAAACTGTCTTTATCTCAACCCAGGAGTTTTTCTCACTTTTACCCCCCTTTAATGCTGGGGGAGTGAGCAAGCAGCTGTGTGGGGCTTAGCTGCCTACCGAGGTTAAACCATGACAGAGTGAGGTATCACTGCATGGTAGTCACTATGTGAGCAAGAAAAGTACTTTTGCCTTAGAGAGTCATATATCTGTATTCAAAATTTTATGTAGGGGAAGGATCCTTGAAAAGTTGCCATTATTGGTAATAATGTCTGATATTGTAATTGAAGTAATTTCTAACTCATGCTTTAGTTAAAAGATGTTCCTCAGTGTTTTTGACCAACAGGCCACTGCCAGTCTTCTGGCTCTCACAGATTACCAAACCACCCAAAATTAAGTTTGTAAATTTTATTTTTGTTGCATGGACCAGCTGTGAACTTCTTACTATGGCCTCACTGACCATCTCTTAGGAACCACGTATCAATAGAATGGTTTGGACTTACAGAGTAAATGGTAGGTAATAGCAACAACATCTCTGAGGAGGATCAGATAAAAATCTCCAGAGGACAGAAAGAGATACACAGAACAATATGGAAAGTAACCAAGAAGTAACCACAGCAGATGTGAATATCGCAATCCAGAACATGAGCAGAAGAATGTTAAAGGATGTTAAGAGCAGCTGCCTCCTCCAGCAGCTCCGGGCCCAGGACTTCCTCCTGCCCGGCCATGGGAGCCCAGCCCAGTGCACCCAGGGACACAGGGGTCTCTGCCCAGGCTGATGGACGTGGCTGATGCTTTTCTGTTCGCAGGTTCAACCAGTAGCGAAGCTGAGCATGTATCCTAGAGACACACCCACAGACACAGGACACACACAGAGACATGCACAGGACACTGACACAGCCAGCTACACAGACTGCCACAGAGAAGACACTGCCTTCAACAACACTCACATACAGGACTCACATAAAACATAAACATAGACAGCCAAGTCCCCTTCCTCCTCTTTGACTGGCAGAGACAGAAGTTCACCAGTGAAGGCATGCACGCACAACACACTCTCTAGATTCAGAAGCACATGCACATTTGCAGATTCCCTGAGTACTGGCATGGCCCCCTCTGTCTGTCTGGTGCCAGTGCTTGGAGCCAGGGCCTCCTACTAGCTGCCTAGTCCAGCTTGAAGTTTACTAGCGAATTACACACCCCCCCCCCATACACACCAGGTTTGGGGAAAATACAGAAACTCATCCCCCTCCCCCGCAGCCAGTACCAGGCACGCAGGCTTGACCTTCCTTCATAGAATCATCGAATCATAGAATATCTCAAGTTGGAAGGGACCCATAAGGATCATCAAGTCCAACTCCTTGCTCCTCGCAGGACTACCTAAAACTAAATCATATGACTAAGAGCGTTGTCCAGATGCTCCTTGAACTCTGACAGGCTTGGTGCCATGACCACTTCCCTGGGGAGCCTGTTCCAGTGACTGACCACCCTCTCAGTGAAGAACCTTTTCCTAATGTCCAATCTGAATTTCCCCTGATGCAGCTTCATGCCATTTCCTCGTGTCCTATCACTGGTCACCAGAGGGAGGAGATCAGCACCTCCCCCTCCGCTGCCCCCCTTGAGGAAGTTGTAGACTGCCATGAGGTCACCTCTCAGCCTTCTCTTCTCCAAGCTGAACAAACCAAGTGACCTCAGCCGCTTCTCATAAGTCTTGCCCTCGAGACCTTTCACCATCTTGGTTGCCCTCTTCTGGACACACTCTAATAGTTTGATGTCCTTCTTATATTGAGGCGCCCAGAACTGCACACAGTACTCGAGGTGGGGCCGCACCAGTGCAGTGTAGAGTGGGACAGTCACCTCCCTCGACCGGCTAGCTATGCTGTGCTTGATGCACCCCAGGATACGGTTGGCCCCTTTGGCTGCCAGGGCACACTGTTGACTCATATTCAACTTGCCATCAACCCAAATCCCCAGATCTCTTTTCACGGGGCTGCCTCTCGTCCCCCAATTTGTATGTATAACCAGGATTACCCCATCCCAGGTGGAGAATCTTGCACTTGCTCTTGTTAAATTTCATACAGGTGGTGACTGCCCAGCTCTCTAGTCTATCCAGGTCTCTCTGTAAGGCCTCTCTACCCTCGAGGGAGTCCACAGCTCCTCCTAGTTTAGTATCATTGGCAAACTTACTTAATGTACATTTGACTCCTGCATCCAGATCATTTATAAAAACATTAAAGAGCACTGGCCCTAAAATTGAGCCCTGGGGCACTCCACTGGTGACTGGCCACCAGCCTGATGTAACCCCATTTACTATAACTCTTTGAGCCCGACCCATCAGCCAATTGTTCACCCAATGTATTATGGACTTGTCTAGCTGTGTGCTGGACATTTTGTCCAGAAGGATACTGTGAGAGACAGTATCAAAAGCTTTGCTAAAATCCAAAAAACCCACATCTACTGGCTTCCCTTGGTCAACTAGATGGGTGACCTTGTCATAAAAGGAAATTAAGTTACTTAAACAGGACTTTCCCCTCGTGAACCCGTGCTGGCTATGACCAATGCCTGCATTGTCTCTCAAGTGTTTTTCAATAACTCCCAGAATAACCTTCTCCATAATTTTACCAGGCACTGAAGGGAGACTGACAGGCCTGTAATTACCAGGGTCTTCCTTCTTACCCTTCTTGAAAATTGAGACAACATTTGCCAGCTTCCAGTCTTCCTGCTCCAGCTGCTGGTGCCCTCACCCGCCGCACTCATGCTGGTCCCTCCCAGTAGGTGGTTTTCGAGACACACACCGTTCCCACCCCAGTGGCTGGTGGCTGAGACCCCCCTCTTGCTCCAGTAGCTGGCACTGAAAGTCCCACTCGCTCCAGTAGCTGACACCATAGGCCAAGGGCATCTACACCCCCAGTCTGACTCCAGTAGCTGGCAAAAAATCCACTCATGCTGATGTGATGGGTTACCTACAGCTGGCAGGTAAGCCCCCACCCAATCACTCACTCTCTCACTGCCAGTGGCATGGAGGAGAGAATGGGAAGGGCAAAAGTGAGAAAACTCATTGGTTGAGATAAAGACAGTAATAAATGAAAGGAAAAAACTGAAAAAAAAGTCCCAAGTGATGCAAAAGCAATCACTCACCACCAGCAGACTGATGCCAGTCCCTGAGCAACGTCTACTTTGGGAAAATCCCCCCCCTTCCCCATTTTATTGCTGAGCATGACGTTATATGGTATGGAATATCTCTTTGGTCAGTTCAGGTCAGCTGTCCCGCCTGTGTACCCTCCCAGCCTCTTGCCTAGTTTAGAAAAGATTTAATAACAAAATAGGAGAGACTGCGGTGATCAGATGCAGGGCTCAGCCAGACAAGTGTACTGACCGACCCAGTTTTACACATGACCGTTCCCTTGTATACCCTTTTCTGTCTATCCCCCTCCTTGTTCCTCCTTGGTCCCCCTCCCCCTGCATGTTCTCTCATCAGTTGGCATAGTTCCACTGCCCCCTCCCTCCAACATCATGGACCCTCACATTTGCATCCTTATCATTTGCAAAGTCAGATAATATTACTGAAAAAAGGTAAGCATTCCCACACTCCACATATCCTTACCAATTAGTGCGACTGACCTGATTTGTTCTTATCACTATCATCTCCCTTATCATTTGTCAGTTGGGTTCCTGTCCTGTATGTTCTTGTTTATGGCTCCTTTGACTAGGTACCCTTAAAGGGGCAGACACTCTCCTTCCACATACCCTTACGAAAAAAATTACACCAAACTGTCTTAGCTGGAATTAAGGAGGCTGCAGTTCTATCAGTAATTTCTTTGTATAGTTGGTAACTCTATCAGCTGGCATCTAAGCTGTTGCAGGCAATCAATAGGACCGATAAAACCAACAGTCTTGCAACTGAGAATATGTGGGAAAGTATATCATGTTCTCATCAGTTTGCTTAACAAGGAGAAAAAATTAACAGTTGTGGTGGTGTCACCAAACGCGACGAAAAGAACTTATCAACACCAATGAGATGCAGATAAGCAGGCACTCCTTTTATTCAGCGCTGGGAACACGGGGGATAGCCCCGCCAAACCGTGTTCACCTTCACATCAAAATCCATCACCTTTTATACACGAGATGTTAACATATTTAATCATTCAATACATATTCATTGTTAGTCTATTAAATGATTGGTTAAAATTCCCTCGCCTACCATGCAAATTACTACGCATGCCCACTACGATTTTTGAGACCTTTACTTCCTTAACCTTTTGGGTCGGTGGGTTTCTTGAGTCAGTGGTCTATGAGTCGGTGGTCGTGATCTCCCCCTGCCGGAATTACCTTTCCCTTAAGTTCACTTAAACTTGGCAACACTAAGCGGTCCTTCATGGACCGTTAACAAAGCAGACTATCATTCACTTTGGTTTCTACTCTGAGGCAGCTTCACAATGCCATATGTTGGTAGGGTCACTGATGCTTCAAGTCTCGCATGTTCCTACCTTAATAGCCCCATTGTTTCTAGTAATTAATTGTTTTAGGCACTTCACGACCCCTTCTCTGATACATAATATGCTCACTATTAAATTTTACTTTTACTATGATTATTTTATTAGTTTTATATATATATATCTTATCAATATTCTTACCCTAAAACAATCATTGGTCAATTTCATTTAATTCTACTGATTGGAATCCTTGATATTTAAATCAAGATGGGAAGGGTAAGGGGATTTCCAAGCAGCATAGCTGGTCTCCATGACAATCTCCTTAGTTTCTCAAAAAAAACCAAAAGCCATTAATTTCTAGTGAAGTTTCTATGGTTAATTGTTTCAATCTTAACAAACCCATGCTTCATAACTCTTCTGTGTATGTAGAATCAAATTTTGATTATTTTATCATTATTTTATCAGATTAATTCGCAACAGTGGGTCAACCTTGCCTAGCTGCCAGACGCCCACCCAGCTACTCATTCCCTCCCCCTCCTCAACAGGACAGGGGTAGAAAATAAGATGGAAAAGCTCATGGGCCAAGATAAAGACAGGGAGATCGCTTACCAATTACCATCATAGGCAAAACAGACTTGGGGAAAATTAATTTATTGCTAATTAAAATAGATTTTGATGGTGATAAACAAAGACAAATTAAAACAACTTCCCCCCCACCCCGCCCCTTTTTCCCAAAGGCTCAACTTCACTCCATCATTCCTGACTCCTCTACTTCCCCCCGACACTCTGAGCAATGCAGGGGGATGGGGAATGGGGGCTTGTGGTCAGTCCACAACAGTTTGTCTTTGCTGCTCCTTCCTCCTCACACTTTTCCCCTTCAGGAAAAAATCTGCTCAAGTGTGGATTCTCCATGGGTTGCAGTTCCTGTCATAAAACTTGCTCCTGCGTGGTTTCCTCTCCATGGGCCACCATTCCTTCAGGAAATATCCAACTGCTTCAGTGTGGGGTCCTCCATGGGCTGCAGTGTGGATATCTGCTCCGGCATGGTCCTCTCCAAGGGCTGCAGGGACATACCTGCTCTGCTGTGCTCTGATCCGGGGGCTCCAGGGAAATACCTGCTCCCTCATGGTCTCTTCCACGGGTTGCAGGGGAACCTCTGCTCTGGCACCTGAAGTACCTCCTCCCCTTCCTTCTTCTCTGACCTCGGTGTTCACAGGATTGTTTCTCACACTTTTTTTTCTCACTCCTCACTCTGCCGTGCAGCATTTTGCCCTTTCTTAAATATGTTTTCACAGAGGCGCCACCAGCTTTGCTGATTGGCTCAGCTTTGTCCAGCAGTGGGTCCGTTGCCAAGCCACCTGGAACCGGCTGTGTCTGGCACAAGGAAGCCCCTTACCTCTTCTCACAAAGGCCATCCCTGCAGCTCCCCCACTACCAAAACTTAGCCATGCGCACCCAATACAACAATGCACTTTTAACTGGAATGAAGTTTTGAAATTCTTTTTTAAAGATTTAATAAGAAAAGGGTGAGTGAATGCATGAATCATTTTTAGTTTGTGCAACTCTGTTCCAGATGGAATTTAACATTTTTGAGAAGTTTATTGTAATTCTGATTGTTACTGCATTTTAAAAGCTATTTTAATAAGCATCAGCTTTTCTCCAAATGTGCCAATATTTTTGAGCTTGTGCCTTTTGAGACTGCATGAAAGTGAGCAAACATTTGACCAGAAACAACTTGCAAATGGATGTTTTTTAAATGGAATTAAATGTCAGTGGATTGATATTGCTTAATATGATGGCGGCATTTTCAAAGTTGTTGGCCCTCTTTATTAAATGCTTAACAAGCTTTCAGATGCTCTGACTGTTCACTCAACTCCTGCTCAGATTTTGGCTAACACAAAGCTCATGCTAAGGCCTGATGTATGCTGGGAGCAGCGCCATTAGGTAAAAGAGGGGGCAACACATAGGCAGGACACAATGGGCAGGAAGGGCTAAAGGTAATTATGCAGCCATTATCACCTGCAGATTGCTATCTCCTGCAGCCATCATCCTTGCATATTGGTTGTCTGGCAGTTTCTTCAGAATCCACTAACTCATGGAAATGGTATAGACCAGACTTCCAAGCTGGAAGGTATAAATACATCAGCTTACCCAAAAAGTTTTTGAAGTGGATCCAACAGCAGCTGGACTGCTGAGGCTTTCGTGCTTCCCAGTGTGATACAGGGGACGCCCGCACCATGATGGAGGAGTAAGGATGAGCACTCTCACCATCGGCTAGGTAACTATTTTGCTCATAGGTGCACGAGTTACAAGTTACAAGTTGTAAGTTATGAATTAGAGAACTTGTGAGTTAGAAACCTCATGACTTAAGTGATAGAATCATAGAATCATTTAGGTTGGAAAAGACCTTTAAGATCATCGAGACCAACTGTTAACCTAACACTGCCAAGTCCACCACTAAACCATGTCCCTAAGCACCACATCCACACATCTTTTAAATACCTCCAGGGATGGTGACTCCACCACTTCCCTGGGCAGCCTGTTCCAATGCTTGATAACCCTTTCGGTGAAGACATTTTTCCTAATATCCAATCTAAACCTCCCCTGGTGCAACTTGAGGCCATTTCCTCTCGTCCTATCACTTGTTACTTGGGAAAAGAGACCGACACCCACCTTGCTACAACCTCCTTTCAGGTAGTTGTAGAGAGCGATAAGGTCTCCCCTCAGCCTCCTTTTCTCCAGACTAAACAACCCCAGTTCCCTCAGCTGCTCCTCATAAGACTTGTTCTCTAGACCCTTCACCAGCTTTGTTGCTCTTCTTTGGATGCACTCCAGCACCTCAATGTCTTTCTCATAGTGAGGGGCCCAAAACTGAACACAGTATTCAAGGTGCGGCCTCACAAGTGATGAATTAGTGAATTCATGTGTTAGACTAGTTTGTACAAAGGGGATTGAGCCCTTGTTTGTCGTGTTTGCTTGTTTTCTTTCCTAATGAGCTCATAAAATAATTTACAGAGTACATTGTCCTGTAAATTTGAGAGATCCAAATGGACCATGACAGATGCCTATTATTTATCTGGCAGCTTCACTGAAATGGAACCAGGAATGTAATATTTGTCCCCTGAGTGCTAAGCATACTGAGATTTATCAGCTCTCTAGGAAGAACAGCAAGTTAAAGTTTGAAGAACTGACATATTGGAATACTGTAAACTATTTCTCACCCATGGAGTTAGACCAAGGATGTATTTATCTCCTCTTGTTTCATCCGGTTTTGTTGCAAGCTGGGCCCTCCGATGATATGCAAGTCTGAGTTTGCAACATTCATGTATAGGAAATGCTTCACAAAGCTCACTTCAACCCTAAAGCTGCACAGAGAGCTGAAAGGGAAATAAGCAGAACCTTAGAGCGTCAGGATTGCACTCCTGTTACTATGAGGAGGATAGCAGAAGTGTGAGCAATGATTGTTCCTTCTGAAAATAACCATTTTATCCTCACTTGGCAGGTTCCAGTCAGCCTGGCTGTCCAGAACTGTGGGCAACATAGGCAGCAAGACTTGGCCATTCTAGGTGCATCTACATTAATGTTTAGTTCTTGTCAGGACTTTTGAAGCCACTTTCCCAGTCACTTCCACTTATTGGCCTCTGGTTCACATTGCAGAGAAGTCTCAGTGTATACAAACTGGATTCCTTTTGATGAAATTAAACCAAAAGGTGCAATCCAGAAGTGCACCTAATGCGCTCCAAACACTGATGGGCATTCATTCCAGGACACCAGACGAGAGCTAGTCTGAAGTTAACTCCCTGGAAATGTTTACAATTTTAGCACTGGGTTGTCTGTACCAGCTGCTTTCCTCTATAAATCCACTCCTTTTGGGCCACACTACCTGTATATCTCAACTTATCCTTTCTTGCCCCATTATCCTAGGAAACTGCCTGCTTTGCCTATGCTGAGAGCTGGCTCCGTGACAGAGTGTTATTATTGCACACCTAGAGCAAGCACTACTGGCTCAGAATACTACAGGCTTCAGGTACTGAAAGATTTTTTTTAAATCTGTCCTCTTAGCTTGTAAACTGTGGAAGTAAAATAGTTAACGCCTCATAGGCCTTTACAGGCCTCACTAGATAAGACATAGTTGCAGGTTGACCTAATGGTCTCACTAACTCAGCACGATTTAATTAACAAAGGAGTGAATTAATAGTAAAAGGTGTCCTGGTTTAACCCCAGCCAGCAACTAAGCACCACGCAGCTGCTTCCCCCTCCCCACTCCCAATGGGGTGGGGAGGAGGAAAAAAAAAGTAAAACTTGTGGGTTGAGATAAGAACAGTTTAATAACTAAAGTAAAATAAAATACACTACTAACTAAGAAGAATAATATAATAATAATAATTGTAATGAAAAGGAATATAACAAAAAAAAGAGAAATAACACCCAAGAAAAGACAAGTGATGCACAATGCAATTGCTCACCACCCGCTGACCGATGCCCGAGCCGCGATCCGCACCTCCTAGTGGCTACTTCGAGTCAGCTGCCCTGGCTATGCTCCCTCCCAGCTTCTTGCACACCTGCTTGCTGGCAGATCATGGGAAACTGGAAAATCGTTGACTTAAGATAAGCGCTACTTAGCAACAACTAAAACATCAGCATGTTATCAACATTATTCTCACACTAAATCCAAAACACAGCACTATACCAGCTACTAAGAAGAAAATTAATTCTATCCCAGCTGAAACCAGGACAAAGGATATACTGCCTAGGGCTTCCTTATCTGACTGTCTAGAGCCTCCTTACCTGAAGAATTCCAATCGCTGTTGTTATTTACCACATCCTGCTTATCTGACACAGTTTGGTGAAGAATGAGTTGTATAACCTAAAGGTATATAAACTCTGTAACTGCCTCATTTGGGCAGAATTCATATCAGCAGAGGCTGTCACTCTACTGCTCTGTGTTCTTTCCTACAGCTATAGTAATAAACTGCTTCTGTTCTTACTTGATCAAAATTGCATTCCAGTTATTCCGCGACAAAACCAAGATGGATGCTATGTTTTGTGATGTGCCAAATTTTCCAAAATTACTGAAAAGTGATGAAAATTGGTTCCTCACAACGTTTTTCTATTAAAATCTTCATTAAACCAGTCAGACTAAAGAACGCCTGAAACTTACTAGTGTGAATTCACATGCTGGCAGAGAACTAAATGCCCATGACTTCAGCAGCTTTAAAGCGTACAGGTAGTCTTTATCCTCAGAATCTGAGTACTATATTTTGCAAGGTACACTTCTCAGAGGAGTTCACAAAACACTCTCTGAATCTTTATTGGTCCAAAAAATCTTCTGTGCTTCACCGCAGAATTTGGCTGCACGTCAACTTGTGATCAAATTCGCCAGAGCTCTGCGTATCCCTATAGACTCTAGAGAGTCCATTTTCCAGGGCCTCTTTCTAGCAGAACATTGTTGGAAACATACTAAGGCTTGAGCCTTATTTATAAATAGAATAAAACAGGTCTACATTCTCCTTGCATCTCTGAGCACTGTGCTTGTTTAGCCTTGTTGTCTTGGTATAGCCTGCAGGAACACTTTCACACTTTCAAGTCGTCTGTTTCTCCTTGCCAGAATTGCTCTCACCAAGTCTAAAGAACTTTCAAGCAAGATGTTCTGACTCATTGAGACATAAAAGAGGAAGATCCTTGCTGAAACCTGTATGATTGGTCAGCCAATAGTTTAAATATTTTTTGTCAAGTCTTTGCACTTGGCAGCATGCCACGTGGCAAAGGAAAACATATTCTGTGTGACAAAAGTCAGGAAAGCATTTAGAAATACATGAATTTCAAAATATGAATCGTAAAATCTTTGTGTGGATAGACCTGGGGAGGGGAAGTACCCAGTGCTGTTGTACAGATTAGTTTCTTATAGGAAATGTGACATGGAATAGGATATAGTAAATAGGGTGTTGGGGGGGAGGTGGAGAAAATATGAGGAAAAGCTTGTGGTTCAAGATAAGAACAGGGAGATCACTCAGCAATTACTGTCACAGGCAAGACAGACTCGACTTGGGGAAATTAATTTAATTTATTGCCAATCAAATCAGACTAGGGTAATGTCGTGGTTTAACCCCAGCCGGCAACTAAGCACCATGCAGCCACTTGCTCACTCCTCCCCCACCCAGTGGGATGGGGAGAGAATCAGGAAAAAAAAAACCTCGTGGGTTGAGATAAAGACAGTTTAATAGGACAGAAAGGAAGGAAAAATAATGATGATTATGATAATAATAATAATATGACAATAATAATACTAAAAGAATTAGACTATACAAAACAAGTGATGCATAATGCAATTGCTCACCACTCATTGACCGATGCCCAGTTAGTTTCCGAGCAGCGATCCACCCCTCCCAGCCAACTCCCCCCAGTTTATATACTGGGCATGATGTCATATGGTATGGAATTTTCCTTTGGCCAGTTTGGGTCAGCTGTCCTGGCTGTGTCCCCTCCCAGCTTCTTGTGCCCCTCCAGCCTTCTTGCTGGCTGGGCATGAGAAGCTGAAAAAATCCTTGACTTAGTATAAACACTGCTTAGCAACAACTGAAAACATCAGTGTGTTATCAGCATTATTTTCCTACTAAATCCAAAACACTGCACTATACCAGCTACTAGGAAGAAAATTAACTCTGTCCTAGCTGAAACCAGGACAGTATCCACCCCTTATTCTATACCATCTACATCATGTCCAGGTCCCACACTTTCCAATGCATTTTCAATTAATCACCACCACTTTTCCTGCCTTTTGATACATATACACACAGATATCATTCCCTTAATCTATAGGCCTTTAAAATGTCCATTTAAATGTCCCTTTAAAATGTCTGTTGAGTTCATTTAGTCCATGACTTTGGGCTCCATCTGTCATAACAGTCTGTCTGGGCAGGAGGGATGGTATGAAGTCTGCTCAGTCGGCAGAGCAGGATCCGGCTTTGGTGCGGCGCAGCAGGCAGATGACATTGGGCACAGCAGGAGGATGGTGTGTAGCGTTGGATTGTTGCATGCTGAAGTCAGTCCTGGTTCCATCACTACTGCACTTCGCTCGGTTTTGTCAAAGTTCATTCTTCATTAATTTGGGTGATTCTTATTGTAATACCATCGATACAGCATATAACAGCTATAGTAGTGATGACATACAGTGGCAGGGTTATATAGCAATTAACATCATACAATTTAATCTATTGGCTATTCTCACTGTGGTGGGTTGACCCTGGCCGGATGCCAGGTGCCCACCAAAGCCGCTCTATCACTCCCCCTCCTCAACCGGACAGGGGGAGAAAATAAAACGAAAGGCTCGTGGGTCGAGATAAGGACAGTTTAATAAAGCAGAAGCAAAGGTCGCACACGAAAGCAAAGAAAACCAAAAGATTTTATTCTCTACTTCCCATCAGCAGGCAATGTTCGGCCACTTCCCGGGAAGCAGGGTTTCAGTACGCGTAGCGGTTGCTCCGGAAGACAAACGTAAACAAACGAATGCCCCCCCTTCCTCCTCCTCCCCCTAGCTTTTATACTGAGCAGACATCATATGGTATGGAATATCCCTTTGGTCAGTTTGGGTCAGCTGTCCTGGCTCTGTCCCCTCCCAAGATCTTGCCCACCCCCAGCCTGCTGGTGAGGGGGGGCAATGTTGGAGAAACAGCCTTGATGCTGTGGGAGCACCGCTCAGCAGTAGCCAAAACACTAGTGTGTTATCAACATCTTTCTAGCTACCAAGACAGAGCACAGCACTATGAGGGCTGCTATGGGGAAAATTAACTCCATCTCAGCTAGACCCAATACACTCACCTAAAATCAAATCCCCTTGAGGCACACATCGGACTTCCCCATCCTTCCGCATCACCCACCAAGTGCACCCAGGTCCTTGAGCAAAAGCAATCCCATGAATGGGTTTGCCTTTGCCTGAGGCAGGAGTAACCCAGACTGTTTTCCCTAGCATATTTTTTATGTGCACTACAGGGACTTTATCCCCTTCTACAGTACATAAAAGTTCTGATTGGGCAGGGCCAGCTCGATTGACAGATCCTCTAGTGTTGACTAACCAGGTGGCCTTTGCTAGATGTGTATCCCAATGTTTGAAAGTCCCACCACCCATTGCTCTCAATGCAGTCTTTAACAACCCGTTGTATCGCTCGATTTTCCCAGAGGCTGGTGCATGATAGGGGATGTGATACACCCACTCAATGCCATGCTCTTTGGCCCAGGTGTCTATGAGGTTGTTTCGGAAGTGAGTCCCATTGTCTGACTCAATCCTTTCTGGGGTACCATGTCACCATAAGACTTGCTTTTCAAGGCCCAGGAGAGTGTTCCAGGCGGTGGCATGGGGCATGGGATATGTTTCCAGCCAGCCAGTGGTTGCTTCCACCATTGTAAGCACATGGTGCTTGCCTTGACGGGTTTGTGGGAGTGTGATATAGTCAATCTGCCAGGCCTCCCCATATTTGTATTTCAGCCATCGTCCCCCATACCAAAGAGGCTTTAACCACTTGGCTTGCTTAATTGCAGCGCATGTTTCACATTCATGGATGACCTGTGCGATAGTGTCCATGGTCAAGTCCACCCCTCGATCACGAGCCCATCTATATGTTGCATCTCTTCCCTGATGACCTGAGGTGTCATGGGCCCACCGAGCAAGAAATAATTCACCCTTATGCTGCCAATCCAGATCCACCTGAGCTACTTCAATCCTAGCAGCCTTGTCTACCTGTTGATTGTTTTGATGTTCTTCAGTGGCCTGCTCTTGGGTACATGGGCATCTACATGACGTACTTTCACAACCAGGTTCTCTAGCCGGGCAGCAATATCTTGCCACAATGCGGCAGCCCAGATGGGTTTACCTCTGCGTTGCCAGTTACTCTGCTTCCATTGCTGCAACCACCCCCACAGAGCATTTGCCACCATCCATGAATCAGTATAGAGATAAAGTATTGGCCATTTTTCTCGTTCAGCCATGTCTAAAGCCAGCTGGATGGCTTTCACCTCTGCAAACTGACTCGATTCACCTTCTCCTTCTGCAGTTTCTGCAACTTGTCGTATAGGACTCCATACAGCCGCCTTCCACCTCCGATGCTTTCCTACAATGCGACAGGACCCATCAGTAAACAGGGCATATTGCCTCTCATTTTCTGGCAGTTTATTATACAGTGGTGCCTCTTCAGCACGCATTACCTCCTCCTCTGGTGATATTCCAACATCTTTGCCTTCTGGCCAGTCTGTGATCACTTCCAGAATTCCTGGGCGACTAAGGTTTCCTATTAGACTTTGTTGTGTGATCAGTGCAACCCACTTACTCCACGTAGCATCAGTTGCATGATGTGTAGAAGGGACCTTCCCTTTGAACATCCAGCCTAGCACTGGCAGTCGGGGTGCTAACAGGAGCTGTGTTTCAGTACCAACCACTTCTGAAGCAGCTCGAACTCCTTCATATGCTGCTAATATCTCCTTTTCAGTTGGAGTATAGCGGGCCTCAGATCCTCGATATCCCCGACTCCAAAACCCTAGAGGTCGACCTCTGGGTCTCCCCAGGTGCTTTCTGCCAGAGGCTCCAGGTAGGGCTATTCTCCCCGGCTGCGGTGTAGAGCACATTTTTAATATCTGGTCCTGCCCGGACCGGCCCAAGGGCTACTGCATGAACTATCTCCGTTTAATCTGTTCAAAGGCTTGTTGTTGCTCAGGGCCCCATTTAAATCGTTCTTCTTCCGGGTCACTTGATAGAGAGGGCTTACAATCAGACTATAATTTGGAATATGCATTCTCCAAAAACCTACAACACCTAAGAAAGCTTGTGTTTCCTGTTTACTAGTCGGTGGGACATAGCTGCTATTTTGTTGATCACATCCATAATGACGACGTCCGTCTTGCCATTTTATTCCTAAAAACTGAATCTCCTGTGCAGGTCCCTTCACCTTACTTTGTTTTATGGCAAAACCGGCTTTCAGAAGGATTTGGATTATTTTCTCCCCTTTCTCAAAAACTTCTTCTGCTGTGTTGCCCATTACGATGATGTCATCAATGTATTGCAGGTGTTCTGGAGCTCCACCTTTTTCCAGTGCATTTTGGATCAGTCCATGGCAAATGGTGGGGCTGTGTTTCCACCCCTGGGGCAGTCGATTCCAGGTGTACTGGACGCCCCTCCAAGTGAAAGCAAACTGTGGCCGGCATTCTGCTGCCAAAGGGATTGAGAAAAATGCATTGGCGATATCAATTGTGGCATACCACTTGGCTGCCTTTGACTCCAGTTCATATTGAAGTTCTAGCATGTCTGGTACAGCAGCACTCAGCGGTGGCGTGACTTCATTCAGGCCACGATAGTCTACTGTTAGTCTCCATTCTCCATTAGACTTTCGCACTGGCCATATGGGGCTGTTAAAGGGTGAGCGAGTCCTGCTGATTACTCCTTGGCTCTCCAGTCGATGAATCAGCTTATGGATGGGAATCAGGGAGTCTCGGTTGGTGCGATATTGCCGCCAGTGCACCGTTGTGGTAGCGATCGGCACCTGTTGTTCTTCAACCCTCAGCAACCCCACAACCGAAGGGTCCTCAGAGAGACCAGGTAAGGTGGACAACTGTTCAATTCCCTCTGTCTCCAAGGCAGCTATACCAAAGCCCACCGATACCCCTTTGGATCTTTAAATACCCTCTCCTGAGATAGTCTATGCCAAGGATGCATGGGGCCTCTGGGCCAGTCACAATGGGGTGTTTCTGCCACTCATTCCCAGTTAGGCTTATTTCAGCCTCCAATACAGTTAGCTGTTGAGATCCCCCTGTCACACCAGAGATACAGATGGGTTCTGCCCCTTCATAACTTGATGGCATTAGAGTACACTGTGCACCAGTATCCACTAGAGCCTTATACTCCTGTGGGTGTGATGTGCCAGGCCATCGAATCCACACAGTCCAATAAACCCGGTTGTCCCTTTCCTCCACCTGGCTGGAGGCAGGGCCCCTCTAATCCTGGTCAGAGTATTTGTTACTCACTTCTTGTAAAATGACTTAGAGGTCCCTTCAAGAGGGTCAGAAGCCCTTCTACTTTGTCTGGCAACCGGAGCAGCATCTTTCCTGGAAGAATCCCCTTTTCTGGTTGTTTTTCCTTTCAATTCACGTACCCGTGCATCTAGGACTGAGGTAGGTTTTCTATCCCACTTCCTCATGTCCTCTCCGTGGTCACGCAGGTAAAACCACAGGGTACCCCGTGGTGTATACCTCCTATATTCTCTCTCTTGATCAGAGGAATGCTCACTCCTAATAGCTGAGATATTGGTCTGTACAGGTGGGGAGTAGGACTTTTCGATCAGTTCAATCAGTTTTTCGGACTTCTCGGACAATTTTTCCACAGCCGAGACACAGGCTCGTAGGGATGAAGAGAGATTTTCTTCATATTGCCGGAGTTGGCGAGCCATTTCATCCACTGTCGGTGCCTCTTCGTCTTTCCAAGTTAGTACTGCCAATGGGTTGGCATATGATGATGGTGCGCTCCGTACAAACTTCCGCCACATGGGTCGTGTGCATTGAACTTCATCTGGATCTTTGGGTAATTGTAAACTGTCCGGGTCATAATAAATCATCTCTAGCACGGCTAATTCCCTCAGGTACTGAATACCTCTTTCCATGGTACTCCACTTGCCTGGTTGACATATACACATCTTCCTTGAAGGGATACCTTTCCTTCACACTTGACAGGAGTCGCCTCCAGAGGCTGAGGGCTTGTGTCCCTTTTCCAATCGCCTTATCAATGCCACCTTCCCTAGCAAGTGATCCTAGCTGCTTGGCTTCCTTACCCTCTAATTCCAGGCTACTAGCCCCATTGTCCCAGCATCGGAGCAGCCAGGTGATAATGTGCTCACCTGGACGACGGCTGAAATCTTTTCGCATATCCCGCAGCTCACTCAGGGATAGAGATCGGGTGATTACTTCTGGTTCTGCCTCTTCCTCCTGTTCTCGTGATGGCCCTGGTTCGTCTTCATCCTTCGCTAAACGAGCTGATTTTTTTGTATATTTCTTCTTCTGTATAGGGGCGACTGATACTGGCACAGATTGGTTCTCTGGTTCAGCCGCAGCGCCTGTCGCAGGGGTCGGAGTAGCCGCAGCGCCTGTCACAGGGGTCAGAGTAGCCGCAGCGCCTGTCGCAGGGGTCGGAGTAGCCGCAGCGCCTGTCGCAGGGGTCGGAGTAGCCGCAGCGCCTGTCGCAGGGGTTGGAGTAGCCGCAGTGTCTGTTGTCGGGGCTGGAGTAGCCGCCTTGCCTGTCGCTAGGGTTGCAGTAGCTGCAGTGTCTGTTGTGGGGGCTGGAGTAGCCGCCTTGCCTGTTGCCAGGGTTGCAGTAGCTGCTGTGTCTGTTGCAGGGGTTGGAGTAGCCGCAGTATCTGTCGGTCTGTTTTCCCTCCCTTCCCCCTGAGGGTGCTGCATAGTATTGAGCAGTGTTTGGTAGATACTAGCCAGGGCCCAGCACAGTGCGATAGGTTGTGCCTCTTTGGAATAGCCACAGCATTTTCCTTTCAGATAATCTATCATTTTATCAGGGTCCTGTAGTTGTTCAGGAGTGAAGTTCCAAACCATTGGAGGTGAGAAGTTCTCTAGATACCTGCCCATTTTCTCCCACATGCCATGCCACCCATGGTTATTAAGCCTCGGGGCAGATTTCCGAAAGGTATTCTTAAACAGTTGTTTAACCTTAAACAAGGCCTGGAACACATTCAGGAGACATAACAATAGGAACATGCTAGTTTGAACATCCCAAGGATATTCAAAATTCTCAAGAGCCACTGTAATTTGCCTGGAGGAGAAGGGGAAGGTGAAGAAATGTGTCTCCCCTGTGGCTTGGCTCTCCGATGAGAAAAGGTACAAGGTGTAATTATTAATAGTTTCTGATAGACGGCTCCCGAAGTACGGAGGTGATGGCAATGCTGAGTACAAATACCAGATTAATTCCACAACCAGCAATTCTATCATATCATAAGCCAGTGTTACAAAGTACAACAACATGATAACTCTGGCCCAGTTCCCACGGGTGATAAACAGCACAACAGGGAGCATATACTGCAAGTAAGGTATTACATAACGCACCTTTAAGAACAAGTGCACCAACTTTGAGAGCAAATACATCAACATTGTGACCAGCAACTATTGAACTAATATAATGTATGTTTATAACAAATTTGTTCTAACACATTCCAGTCAGATTTGTCGTTATCTCAACCCGTTGTGCCCCACGTTGGGCGCCAAAAAGGACTGTCGTGGTTTAACCCCAGCCGGCAGCTAAGCACCACGCAGCCGCTTGCTCACTGCCCCCCCACCCCTGGGATGGGGGAGAGAATCAGGAAAAAAAACTCGTGAGTTGAGATAAAGACAGTTTAATAGGACAGAAAGGAATGAAAAACAATGATAATGATAATAATAATAATATGACAATAGCAATACTAAAAGAATTAAACTATACAAAGTAAGTGGTGCACAATGCAATTGCTCACCACTCGTTGACCGATGCCCAGTTAGTTCCCGAGCCGCGATCCCCCCTCCCAGTTAACTCCCCCCAGTTTATATACTGGGCATGATGTCATATGGTATGGAATAGCTCTTTGGCCAGTTTGGGTCAGCTGTCCTGATGGTGTCCCCTCCCAGCTTCTTGTGCCCCTCCAGCCTTCTTGCTGGCTGGGCACGAGAAGCTGAAAAATCCTTGACTTAGTATAAACACTACTTAGCAACAACTAAAAACATCGGTGTGTTATCAACATTCTTTTCCTACTAAATCCAAAACACAGCACTATACCAGCTACTAGGAAGAAAATTAACTCTGTCCTAGCCGAAACCAGGACACCTGGCAATGTGCATTTGCAGCTCAGAAAGCCAACCACATTGTGGGCTGCATCAAAAGAAGCGTGACCAGCAGGTCAAGGGAGGTGATTCTGACCCTCTACTCTACTCTTGTGAGACCCTAGCTGGAGTATTGCATTCAGCTCTGCGGTCCCCAACATAAGAAGGACATGGACCTGTTGGAGTGAGTCCAGAGGAGGGCCACAAAGATGGTCAGAGGGCTGGAGCACCTCTCCTATGAAGACAGGCGGAGAGAGTTGGGGTTGTTCAGCCTGGAGAAGAGAAGGCTCCAGGGAGACCTTCTAGCAGCCTTCCAGTACCTAAAGGGGGCCTACAAGAAAGCTGGAGAGGGACCTTTTACAAGGGCATGTAGCAATAGGACAAGGGGTAATGGCTTTAAGCTGAAAGAGGGTGGATTTAGATTGGATGTAAGGAAGAAGTTCTTCACTGTGAGGGTGGTGAGGCACTGGAACAGGTTGCCCAGAGAAGTTGTGGATGCCCCCTTCCTGGAAGTGTTGAAGGCCAGGTTGGATGGGTCTTTGAGCAACCTGGTGTAGTGGAAGATGTCCTTGCGCACGGCAGGGTGTTTGGAACTAGATGATCTTTAAGGTCCCTTCCAACCCAAACCATTCTATGATTCTATGATTCTATTAACACGTGATGACACCAAGCCATCAAAATCTAATATCAGCATTCATCATTGGTATCATTCTTCTAGAACGTTTTTTCTTAATCATATAATGAGGTTACTCTTTGTGTCTAGGTTAAAAGACATTAATAATTCTAGTTATTTTTCTTGATATAATCAAAATACTATAATTCTCTTATGGAAAGTTAAGTTTCACATGAGATGGTATCCTAAGCTAATAATGCTGAAAAACAAAG
The DNA here is from genome assembly GCF_018139145.2 of Gymnogyps californianus. Lineage (NCBI taxonomy): Eukaryota > Metazoa > Chordata > Aves > Accipitriformes > Cathartidae > Gymnogyps > Gymnogyps californianus. The sequence continues at coordinate 11,438 of NW_026113995.1, read as the reverse complement.
TAAAATGCTTTCCTCAAAAATTTTCCATACTATGAGAGAGTCACGTGTATGTCTTCCCATGACATATTTTCCTTCTTTCTACAGTAGTTTCAAGTTTTCAGCAGCTTGAGGACCCTTCATTATGACAGGCTGATTTGTTTGATCCTGTAAATTCAGGGGTTTTAATATGAATTTTTTCTCTTTAATATTGAAGATACAGAATTATTTCTCACAAATTTTCCATTTTAGCTATTGTCAGGAAATCCAGAAATGAAAGTAAAGCCAGATTCCTAACTGTGCATCCCTGGTTATTGCAAAATAGAGTAAGAAGACTTCACGTAGTCATGTCTGTGTTTGCACAAGTACTTGTAGGGTTGCTCTACATCAGAATCCACCTGTGCAAAGCAACCTCACATATCGCTATGTTTAATGGTATGAGAACTTCATTGTAACAACTTTTCCAGAAAAACTTATTTTCACTGAAAAAGGCAGATTCCTCAACATCTATGTATTAAATTAATATATTTGAAATTGTTAAAAATTCAGATTAGCTATATTTAATATTTTTATTTTTTGGTTTAGAGATGATCATATTTTGCTTTGAATTTTCCTCTAATTCTATAATTTCTTTTAGAAACATTAGTCTCAAAACCAGATCTTTCTTTTTTTACATTCTTAGTGGTTTTAAAATACTTAGATTATTTTTATCATTTTTCTGATTTGCTAGGAACCTTAAATTGATTTGTTTTCATTCTTAACCATCCTAAACAAATTTATTTTGAAATATGAGTTTACAGTGAACAGAGGCAGTCCTTTTTGTCCAGCAGTGATTTCTTCTGTCATCTGCCTGTAGCTTACATGGAGAAGTCAGAAAGACCTCTGTTAGCCAGTGTAGCTTTTTGAAGAGAATTTTAAGAAGCTGGCCTGAGGAAGTGTCCATACATAAATTATTGTTAAGTCCTCTAATGCCTGTCATTATTATTTAGCTTTGATCTTTTGCAGTCAGTTTTCTGAAGAGAACTTTTCCACCATGATAACAGCCAAACAATCAAATGGAGTTTTAGATACACTTCTATTTTAAATTTCTGTTTTATGTACATACATATCAACCTTACATTACCTAAAGTTCTGAAAAATTATGCTTGATATTTTGCAGTGCAATTCCCTTGGAGAGATGGCTTTCATTCATACATTTGGACTTCTACAGCTGATTGGGTAACAGTTTTCCTAATACATAAAATATTTCAAGATATTCAGAACTGATATTCATTCCATGCTAACAATGCAGCAAGATTTTTTTGTTTTAATTTTTCATTTGGGGGGGGGGGAAGTACTCCATCCCAAAACAGCCAGTAGTTTTAAAATGTTCATGTAGCGGACAGAAGATCCAATCCCTGCCATGTCCATTTCAACAGAGAAGTTTACACATTTTGTCATAATGCCTGGCATTCCTGTCTATGTTCATTTTCCACATCCATGACTGTTTGACTGTTTTGATACAGTAGATTAAATCTAATGAGATCAACTGCTAATAAAGATTATTCATCTGTACATTAAAAATCAAGGTTCAAGTATCCTACACAGGGGAGGTTTCAACCAGAATGTTGATGGTTGACAGATAAGGACCCTTTTCTCACACCGCTGGCATTTATTTTTGATTTTGCTTTGTAACTCCATCCGACACTTGGGAGAGGTGCCCAGTGAAAATTTCATGAAAGCAAACATACAGGAAAAGAAAAATTATTCCAGGAAACTGAAAACTTATTTCAAAAAATAATTATTTCCATAAGAAGATGAAGTAACAAAGGAGTTGCCTGTATGCATAACTTATTTTGCTACAGCTTTTTTTTTTTAATGCCTGCATTTTTTTCACTGTCATATTCCTTCTCAAAGAAGACATGAAAAGAAGCAAGAAAAGTAGAAAAGTGAAAACCCAAAGAAATAGTTGCTTTAGTATACCTAAAGCCAAATTACTCAACATAAGGAAGTAATCTAGCTTAAGTTGCAATTAAACAGATTTGCAATATTTAGTAGCAGAAACTGATAGCAAAATGCTTCATTTATGATTGCCAGGCTATGCAACATTCATTGCTTTTATTTTATTTTATGAAAATATATAGTCTGTTTTGAATAATTGATTTAAATATATAAAATGGATATTGTTTGTATGTGAAATGCTATATTAAGTCAATAAATGCGACTCAGTCAATAAAATTAGGAAACAAATCTAATCATACAAAGAGAGGGAAACTGTATGATCTTCAACATTTCGTGTTCCTTTAAGCACGAGATGAAATGTCTCAAGTATTTATGACTAAATTTTGGTATTCTGCATAAACCAGAAGGAACAGCAGAAACGGAATACAGATTTGAATAAAGGTGCAGTTATTCAAAATTCTCTTGTAATGAAGGCTGCTAAAATTTATATCTGAATCATTCTTGGGAAGCATTTCATTTACGACCAGCACTAATCTTTTTTTTTTTTTTTTTTTTTACTGTTTCTGAGGAAGTGAAATTTTTCAGTATGTTTGTGTTATTCTGTAGAGTTATTTATATTGAACTTCAGCTTTAACGCAATTGTGTGTGAAGCATCATTCTGGCAAATGTGAAAATCTTGAATTTCTACAGAGTATATTCTGTGGGGTGGGTGTCAAACTACTAGTTGTTGGGCAGTGGCCAGCATGTTTGGGGCATCCTCCATTCCACATGATTTTCTTCATGATCATTTCTGGAGAACTAAGAATACGGCATTGCTGTGAGGGTGGGAGGATGTTCTGCCACTCTTTCCTGTAATTTTTTCTTTTTGTTGGCTTCCAGTATATCCTTCCTGAACATATCATGTTTTAGAGAACTTGGGAAAAGCTGTAAGATTAAACTCCAGTCACACAGATGGAGAAGATTAAAATCCCTTCCACATCCTGTCTAGCAGCTTGGTCAACATTGGCAAAGAACAACAAAAGCAGTATCGTGAAAGCTGGCACTGGTGGGTAAATGCCATCTCAAATTTCTCTGAAATTTTTGAGTCCAGTCAGCCAATCTGTGACCTGACTTTGACAGTACAAGCTATCAAAGGAGGATTAGTCATATAGGTTTCATTACAAACCAAAGTTAATAGAATTCATTTTGCACCTGCTAGTCATTTTGGAGTCAGTATTTCACTTGCAAGACAATCTGTAGAGGCACTGTAAGGTTACAGCGGCCTTCTAAAATTTGGAGTAAGAAATAAACTAGTCTGCATTTAAATACACTCTGAGGTGCCAGCCTTGTGGAGAGTACAGATGGCACATGTTTACAGGGTATCAAGTTTCGTAGTAATGAAAGAAGAGCCCACCAAAATCAGTGAAAATTCTACCATTTTCTTTCACTTTGGTTCAAGCTTGTAATAAAACTATGATACCATTCAATATAATAATTAAACAATGGATGTAAAAAATCTATTTCTGGCAACATATTTATTGTAGATTTGTGGAGGAATCAGTTCATGAGTGTAACAAGAAAAAGATATATCTTTAAAGAACATTGATTTATCCTTTTTTTATTGACATAAACATCATCACTTGCATCACAATAAGACTACGTTTCTCTTGGGAATGTTTTAGAAATTTCTGTGAGACTGAAAAGGACCCAGACAAAGAATTTTCTGGGTCACTGACTCCAGTTCCAGTTATTATAAGTACCTATAGATTATAATAAGCTTTATAAACATGAAGGTTTCATCTAAAAATGAGTTACTTCTTTTATTACATCAGATCATACTTAATTGCACCATACCCTCTATGCTTTGATGATTTTCTTTTAATTTACAACCTACATCTATTAAAGGAATTTATATCCATTTCTTTCTGTGTTATTACTGGTTTTATCTAAAAAAAATATTCTCTCTCCATGGTGCTTATCTTCCTGATGTAGCTAGTAAACACTGGGAAGAGAATCAATATATTTTAGAATAGTTAATTCTATGGTTAGAAAAATGAATGCCATATACAGTAAGACATTAGGAGATCTTGAGTGTTTCTAAATCACTCTGTCCTGGAAAGTTCTAAGTACTCTTAACTCCTATGAAAAGCATCAGGATGAGAGAATGTCTATCCTCTTGCATAATCAAACCCTCTGAGAGTACTAAACATAGAGCTGAACTGCAATATAACATCCAGGAAAGAACTACACTGCAATGTTTCCAAGTCAATAAAATATTTGCGTATGATATTCTCAACAATACTCTGTTCTCATTTGTATAAACAGGAGTCTATACCTCTGTAGGAAACACAATTTTTCTTTAAAAATGTTTTTAAAGTTAAATCACAGATGTCTATGTGGTTTTGGTGGACATTTCCAGCTCACCACAGAACCTTTTTCCAAATAAAGAGGAGATTTCTTTTAAAGCTGTATTTTATGTATTCATAGGTATTTCTTTACCACATGAGCCACGTAAGCACAGTATCTTAGGAAATACATACTACTGTGGTCTCATGGTTGCAGACTCCAAGCCACATCAGAACTTGTACAGGAACTGCATTGCACAGGCTGTAATTCCCAGCCAAGAAATGCTGGTGCCTGGTGTTCATTCCCTACCTACATCCTTCTGGTTCTGGTTACACTCAATTCTTCTCTGTGATGAAGGACGATATTGGCCTGCTACAGTTGTGTGGAGGGACCTATGGTATTTGTCCAAAGGTCAAGTCATAAAACCTAGCCCGAGGGAGTCAGACTTGCAGCAGTTCAGGGAGGAAGTGGAGAAGGGCAGATTGTTTCCTGAGCTACATAGTAGTGAGATGCTCTGCTCTCCCAAATGTAATGCTTTCTGCCAACTTTTGCAAATCCTGCGCTTTTGTGAAAACAGCCAGGCATTCCAAAGTGTGTCGATGCAGGGCATGGGTTTGGATCATACGAGAAGGAAAACTGCTTTTCCAGTAGTTAGGGAACACTCAGGAAGAAGCAAACACATCAGCAATTAATGTTTTTTTATCCCCAAAGAAAGGGTTAACATCTCAGAAAAAAAGTAATGCTGCCACTGTGAAAACAGTTCTTTATACAAAGCAGGCTGTCCACCTTAATGCTTGTTTGTCATCGTAAATTCAGATGCAAATGAACAGCTCTTTCCACTACTGTCTTCTCTGCAAAGCTCATGAGTCTGACATACCAGTCCCAGTGTGCTTATAGAAAGTTCCCGGGTTCCAGCTCCTTCTCTGGCAGTCTCCAAAGGAATCATTCAAATATTGTGGTTGTAGAAACATATTTTTCGCACATCTCAACTATATTTACTGCAACAAGAGTTTGTCCATATCTTTACAATACCTTTTGCATATTCTGTGCAATGTAAGTAGCTAAGAAATTATCAGTAAAGTGCAGAGCTGTATCTCCATGAAAATCCCTAGTTAAAAACCTTATATGAAATTTCTACCGATAATTATTATTCTCCTGAGAATCCAAATATGCCTCTGTGTTTTCATTTTTAAGTTTATAAACTGAGGAGGTAGTCTGCCTCTGTTCTGTTTTGTCTATTTTCTAGAGAGTTTTTTTTTTTTAGGGAATTATTTTGTCTTTTCTTCTAAGTGGATTACAGCTATAAAAAGATGTTTTATTCTGCAGTGATGTTTGTTTTTGTTTTTTCAACTAAAAAAAGGCAAGAAATCCTTCTTCAAAGTGTAGAGGATGCACAGCACTGAGCTAGAATACATCATATGCCCCTGCATGTACACGCAGCATGCACAGCAGAGAAACTTAGATAGGGGTGTCCACTAGTTTTGGAAATGCCATGTGCTTTCTGTTATGCATTCTCGATGTTTCAGAAACCTTATAAGATTTCCAAAACAAACAAAAAAACAAAGAAAAGTCTTGCAGATGCCATATATTAAATCAGCTCAGAGCCAAGCCAGTCAAAATTCAAGGGAGCTCAAGGGACATAAGCACAGGAGAAGCGTCTGGATTCTGGAGGTGATCAGAAAAAAGAGAAAAATATGTGTGTGCTCAGAAAATGATCTGCTCAGATGATAGATACCCCTCTGGGATCTATGCTAGCTAATGGGAAAGGCCACAATTTTAAAAACAGCTGGTCCACCATAATGTATTCTGGGGAGCGTTTCAAGGAAATCTGATGGAGTGTCTCTCACTCACACACTACCCAATCTAAGACGTGTACTTACATGCCAGGAGATTTAACTGGGAGATAAAACCCCTTGGAGAAAGAGCAAGGCAGAACTGAGTGACTATGCCATTTCAACTGATATTTTGAAGGCTTTTTTTGGAGTGGCAGGCAAGGCTACATCCATGGGTTGCATCATGCACCTCACTTCCTGTTTAGGAAAGAATTCAAGTTCTGCTGTATTTCGCAAGATTTGAAGACCATTATAATGCAAATCATATCATGTAGCTAAGCTACATAATCTCAGAAATAAAGTCAGAAGACAATACATAACCTGAAACATAGAAATGTCAGTACTACTGATATGGAATACCTAAAAGGAAGTGGATGGAGAACATTTAAGAAATACTCATAAATATTACAAATGCAATATTTGGTATGTGTAGCCAATCCTAGGATATTGCATAGCTGTCTCTCTTTAATCTCAAATAAACGTTGTTGTTAAGAAATACATTGTAGTTTTCACATACAATAAACAATATACCATATGTAGTATATTCTGAAAACACTAATTTTTATGATGTGTTTCATCAGAAAATCTACACCTGCATAGATTTCAAGTCCATATTGTCCCACTGTGATCATCTGGTCTCACCTCCTATGTACATAAGCTTTCAGATTTTCTCATAGTAGCTGTTCTAATCTTTAATTACACCACATTAATTCTTTCCAAGGCTGAATTTGTCTAACTCCAGTATTCATTCACTGCATCTTATTATTCCTTTCCTGCAAGGTTGAAAAGCTGCTCTCTCTCAGATCTTTTTTCTAGCTGTAAGTATATATTACTATCAATCAAATCATGTCTCAGTTTTCTCTTTAATAAATCGAGTAGCTTGAACTCCTTAAATTGTGAGACTTGTCTTCTAGTCTTTGTTTTAATTTTGTGGCCCTATAACACTGTTGATACGGATCTTAAACAGAATCAAAACAAGGAAGACCTGCTAGAAATTAGTCCCACTAGAGAATGTCTAGCCATTTATTATTACTTTATGAGGTCTGTCAGAGTAATTTTTCTGTTTGATGTGTACTTACTTCATTCTATACAATGCAGGCTCTCAAATCAAAATATCATGTGATAAAGAATTGAAGTATGCACTATCAGCCTAGCAGCCTTTACTAAGTGGACCTATAATTTTGTTTAAAAAAGTAACACATTTGTTTGAAAAGACCTTATTTCCATGAAACCATGGTGATTGGCATTAGCTATATTTTTAGCAACAAAGTCTTTGGTAAGCTAAGGTGCATGAAAAATAGAAGCTTAATAGAGCTGAACAGATGATTACCTCAACGTCCTCCTCCTTTTTACAAAAATAAATGTTCTATAATGCTTCAAACCCTGTATAATTCACAGTGTTTCACAGGTCCATTTTGCCAGTGTTGAAAGTGTTCAACTTCATTAGAGATGGAAAGCTTGTGATAGAAAGAAAGATAGAAACAGAGAAAGACTGCACTGATGAAGGTTAAAGATTGTCTTGCCAGAAAAGTTCCTAAAGATATGCTGTTTGAAACTGTAACGAAATGTTCAGTAATTCCATGGGACTATAACTCAGATCTGGGAATCTATCACTCTCTCAAAATTTTCTGTGAAATTACTGTCTGCCCACACACTGCATTGAAGTCTTTAGCCAATGTGAAGAACGACTGATCCTGCTCCCTGGAGGAAGTTATTTTTCCTTAAAAGTCTGTAGTCTCAGTTGTCCTTACAATTCCTCTAGGAATTTCAATAGAATAGCTACTCTGGACAAGAAATGATGTCTTGTTCCTTTCACACTGTCTGGTACTTGGAAAAAAACCTGACATCTCAGAGTTAAGAAATTTTACTATTTTTCTTAAATACATTGTATTCCTCTACCGTGTCAGTTTTGTGGACAGCTTCCTTCTATGTCTGTGAAAAAAGTTGAAGGCAAAGAGAAGCAAGAAAAGCTCAGAAAAGTGTTCTCTTCAATACTTTAGTTATGAGAAACTCAGACAGGGGTTTTAAAGTCAGAAGAATAGTCATTCTTCAATTATGATTAACCAGTCTTTTTAATTAACCAGAAGGCTTAAGAAAAAACTGGCTGGTTTTAAGAAGTAAAAGTAGTTCTGTTTGTCTGGCTTTGTTTTTAAGGCTTCAGAAAGTGAGCACTTTCCAATGCATCAGGAATGGCTTAGTGAGTCATGTTAGTCTCCCAATAGTCAAATCATTCTACGAGTAGCAGGAAGGAAACAAACTGGGAGTAGCATTTGGTTTAGGAATCCTACCTGTGTTCACACAGTGGTTCCCCACTCCAGCAGACCAGCTTCTCTGGTATTGCTTATCTCTCTGTAGTGCCAATAGCTAAAATATCACACCAAACTATTCACCACAGGTCACTATTCTGGATGAACCAACTCAAAGAAACATGTCTCAGTTTAAAGAGCCTTTTTTTACATTTTTAACTCTGTTCGTTAAACTGTATTTCTTACTCAGCATTCTTCTATTAATAAATACTACTGGCAGTATAGCAATATAAACAGTGTAGTGTATGACATCCATCCACCAAACCAACTAAATTTAAAAAAATCTATAAGGCAGAGAAAGGGATAAATTAATGAGTCCTTAGTTAATGGCTTACTTTTGGGACTAATACACAACCATGCTGTTAGGAAGAAATAAAAAAAAAGAGATGTTAATAGCATAGAAAACCGTGCATTTTCCAAATGGAAACATATACTAGAAATAGTAGAGGTAAATTGAAGGTAGTATCATGGATAAATTGATGAATCTAAGATTACATTTTTGAATAATTCTTCATATTGCTTAAGTCATAACTTGCAGTAAGGCATTACAGTATACGTTAGATTATCTTTTTAAGGAATTCTGTTTCCGAGTATCACAGAAAAAGGTCTTTTTTTTCTGTTACATTTAAGTTAAATAAAATTGAATAAATAAGGGCATAAAGAAATTACAACGATATACTAATGAGACTATATCAGCACCATATTCAGAAATTTGTACCAACAATTGTTGATTTATGTAGGCTGTAGCTAACAAATACCTCGATGATGCTATTCCAACACAACCATTTACACTAAAACAGAAAAAAACAGTCTCCTTTAATGATCAGTGTTACAGAGGATAATACCTGCATAACCAGACTAAACTAAACTAAACTAAGTTCAACTCAATAAAGCCCACAAGCTTTTTTATTTGGCCTTCTGACTGCCTCAAATAGCAAAGCATGACATGCAGTGTTCTAGAAGTTTCTTGACCTTCAGGCATGTGTTTCCTCTCAACATCCCTCCACAGTCCTGCAAAACTTCTTCATGTACTTCATACTTTGCAATCCTATTCTAGATCTTAGGTTATGCCAGAACCATTAAAAAAACTATAATTTAGTTAGGAGGACACCTTCAGAAATCACCTAATCCTACCCCTTGCTCAAAACGGGTCTGACTAGATCAGGTTGCTCAAGGCCGTCCTAGTAAAGACTTGAATGTGTCCAAGGATGGAAATTTCACCACCTTTCTGGGCAACTTGTTCCAGTGTTTAATCACCAATAAAGCCCTGTGAGGTTTTCAATTTGTTGGGTTGAAATTTTAGACTCTCTGATGACAATGTTCTGAAAAGGCATTTAAGAATTTTTAGAGGATATTGGTTCAGGTGCTGTGACCTGAAGAGATCTAAGTGTTTACTAACTGATGTTTTAACAACGGAATACTGTATTGTTGAATAGTTTATTTATTTAATATGTAAATCAATTTGTTTGAGGTTTGGATTATGAAAAGCAGCTAAGAGGAGTGTTTTTTGGAGTGTCTCTCAAGACAGTATCTGTAATATCTGCCAAATGTATTCTTCAAAGTAACATGAGGAAAACATACAGTTAGTAAGATTTTTACCTTGTAAGGATGCTTCCTTGATTTTATTAATACAGAACTTTTTCTACCTATTTTCTGCTGAAGCAAACCCAGAAATAATGTTACTGATGGATTAGACTCAAACCTAAGAAATATGTAAAATGTTAACTGTTCCCCACCTATTCTTACTCCAGCCTGATCATCAGTAGCAGAGAAAATAACAGCAATTAGGTCAAGCATGGCTTGATTAGCAGTAAGTCACCTTTTCAGAACTCAAAAAACTTTATTTATTCTCTATATCCTCTTCTCTTGCTGCACTATCACTGGCTGAGTGGCACCAATATACTTAAATCAACATAAAGATGTCACAGAATCAATCAAATAGAAACTTGTAAATTCATTTTATAGTCTCTGAAACTCACTGAAGTCAGTGGGAAGGTCAGGCCCCATGTTAGCATTTAGAAGATTAAATTGATTTAAGGGTGTAAGGTTAAAAATCAACACTGGATTTCATAGGCTTTACAATGGTCATGATACTTGACAGTAATTGATCTCCTCATTTTTTAGCCTTAGCCAAGAAACTTTAACTAAAATAAATTCTATTCTGTTCATTTCAAACTACCTTTCAACATCCATTTACTTCTTATTTTTATTTTTCTGCTTCAGCTAGTATACCCTCTCGTAGAAGAAAAAGGTTATTTCAAAATGTTTTTACTACCACCTTTGTTTCAATGCTATAAAACATTTCCAGATTTATTGAAATGCCAAGTAAATCTTTTAATGGAGAAATTAATGAATGGCCTTGCTGCATAGGCAAGGCTTCACTACAGGGTATTAATTTGTTTTCCACAACAGCACATACTGCAAGTAATATAGAAAGCTATTAATACAGTCCTTTTAAACTGCTGGAAGTAATTTTTAGCTTTGATCACATCAAGCATTAGCGTCACAATGATCGCTATATTAATACAGATTAATATATACATATATATTCCTGCTTTAATGCTCTCTATTCTATTCCTATTTGTCTAAAGAAAAAGAGTATTTAATTATGCTCATACTCTTTGAAGTATTAATTTTAGACAGCCCCATATTTAAAGGCACTGAAGAACTAACCATGATTATTTAATCTCTTACCACATAGATTTCCCACTCACATAATCAGGGATAATTTATAACCAGTATATAATACTCCTTCCATCACAAACTAAAATAGGTTTGACTTTTTAAAAGGATTTAAGTTTACAGTGGTGGTGTGTATCATTAACATGAAAGTTGTTGTGTACCCAAAAATCCCAATGATTTACCTCAAGTTGCTGTATAACCGTGGTAGTTTCACTCAGGCATTGAAAACTAGTTGGAAAGAGTGTACCGCTTGTTTAGGACACTGCCAGTAAATCAGGACCTCTGATTTTATTCTGTTCTCTAGTGCTGCTCCGGTGTTACTTTCTGTTCCTCCTCTATCTTACTTGCTTCTGGCTCTAAAATTTATCTCAGATTT